>NC_041389.1:317214620-317227662 GCF_002162155.2 Triticum dicoccoides | reverse complement strand
GGTGGGGCGACCGGGCGGCGGGGAGTGCTGGAGGCGGCGGCGCGCGTGTGGGAGCAGGAGAGAAACAGAGAGAGAGGGCGGGGTGGGGCGTGCCGTTATTTTTGTTGAATGTTTGCCGTCTGCCCTCTTTGCCGTCCGCTTTTTTGCTCTTTGCCGTCTGCTAGCGGACGGCAAAGAGGAGGGACGTTAAGTATTTTTTAAATAGCTCCTTAGTGGGCCCCCCTCCCTCTTTGCCGTTTGCTAGCGGACGGCAAAGATTCTTTGCCGTCAGCTAGCGGACGGCAAAGAACAGGCTGATGGCAAAGGCTTTCTTTGCCATCAGCCAGTTCTTTGCCGTCTGCTTTCGGGTATCTGATGGCAAAGAGCTTCTTTGCCGTCCGCTAGTTGACGGCAAAGAGCTGGCAGATGGCAAAGTAGCTGATTCCAGTAGTGTCCACGCAATCCCCATCATCATATTCTATTCCACCCATAGTGCTATATCCATGGCTCGCGCTCATGTATTGCGTGAAGGTTGAAAAAGTTTGAGATTATTTGAGTATGAAACAATTGCTTGGCTTGTCATCGGGGGTATAGAAGTTGGGAACATCTTTGTGTGACGAAAATGAAGCATAGCCTAGATATATGATTTTGTAGGGATGAACTTTCTTTTGCCATGTTATTTTGAGAAAACATGATTGCTTTGATTAGTATGCTTGAAGTATTATCATTTTTGTGTCAATGTGAACTTTTGTCTTGAATCTTTCGGATCTGAATATTCATATCACAAGTAAGAAGATTTATATTGAAATTATGCCAAAGTATCACTCTGCATCAAAAAATCTTTTTTTATCATTTACCTACTCGAGGACGAGTAGGAATTAAGATTGGGGATGCCTGATACGTCTCCAACGTATCTATAATTTTTGATTGCTCCATGCTACTTTATCTACTGTTTTGGACTATATTGGGCTTTATTTTCCACTTTTATATTACTTTTGGGACTAACCTATTAACCAGAGGCCCAGCCCACAATTACTGTTTTTTTTTGCCTATTTCAGTGTTTCGAAGAAACGGAATATCAAACGGAGTCCAGACGGAACAAAACCTTCGGGAACGTGATTTTCCAACCGAACGTGATCCAGGAGCCTTGGACCCTACTCCAAGCAGTGCCAGAGGTGGTCACGAGGTTGGAGGGCACGCCCCCTACCTCGTGGGCCCCCTGACGCTCCACCGACGTACTCCTTCCTCCTATATATACCTACGTATCCCCGTACGATCAGAACATGAGCCAAAAACCTAATTCCACCACCGCAACCTTCTGTATCCACGAGATCCCATCTTGGGGCCTGTTCCGGAGCTCCGCTGGAGGGGGCATCCACCACGGAGGGCTTCTACATCATCACCATAGCCCCTCCGATGAAGTGTGAGTAGTTTACTTCAGACCTTCGGGTCCATAGCTAGTAGCTAGATGGCTTCTTCTCTCAATACAATGTTCTCCCCCTCTATTGTGGAGATCTATTCGATGTAATCTTCTTTTTGCGGTGTGTTTGTTGAGACCGATGAATTGTGGGTTTATGATCCAGTATTATCTATGGAAAATATTTGATTCTTCTCTGAATTATTTTATGTATGATTGAGTTATCTTTGCAAGTCTCTTAGAATTATCCCTTTTGGTTTGGCCAACTAGATTGGTAGTTCTTGCAATGGGAGAAGTGCTTAGCTTTGGGTTCAATCTTGCGGTGTCCTTACCCAGTGACAGAAAGGGTTGCAAGGCACGTATTGTATTGTTGCCATCGAGGATAACAAGATGGTTTTTTTTATCATATTGCATGAATTTATCCCTCTACATCATGTCATCTTGCTTAAGGCGTTACTCTGTTTTTAACTTAATACTCTAGATGCATGCTGGATAGCGGTCGATGAGTGGAGTAATAGTAGTAGATGCAGAATCGTTTCGATCTACTTGTCTCGGACGTGATGCCTATATACATGATCATTGCCTAGATATACTCATAACTATGCTCAATTCTGTCAATTGCTCAACAGTAATTTGTTCACCCACCGTAGAATACTTATGCTCTTGAGAGAAGCCTCTAGTGAAACCTATGGCCCCCGGGTCTATTCTCATCATATCAATCTCTATCGCTTTATTTACTTGTTGTGTTTTTACTTTCCCTTTTACTTCTTACTTTTGCATCTATCTATCAAAAATACCAAAAAATATTATCTCTATCAGATATCACTCTCGTAAGTGACCGTGAAGGGATTGACAACCCCTAAGCGTTGGTTGCGAGTTGCTATCGTTTTGTGTAGGTACGAGGGACTTGCGCGTGGTCTCCTACTGGATTGATACCTTGGTTCTAAAAAACTGAGGGAAATACTTACGCTACTTTGCTGCATCATCCTCTCCTCTTTGGGGAAATCCAACGCAGTGCTCAAGAGGTAGCAGTAGTCGCCTCCATAGGTGCTTGAATGCCAAGGAGGGAGAGGGTAGCGGTTCCCGAGACATTGAACGACCAATGATGCATCCTCAATTACATGCAGAGGGAATTAATTGGAGAAGCAGAATAGAGCCAGCACGATGTGAATGCAACAGAGTTTGGACTCTCTATAAAGGCCTGCCACCACTCCAATCCATATGCTCCTAAGTCTCTACGCAACACTGCTCACTCCAATCCAAGACCAAGTGACCAGAAGCCACAAGCACCTATGGAGGTTATGGACGCGAGCAACAGTCGGCTGTGGCAAATCATCCAAGGCGCCGGCCTGCGGCCCGGCACCGTGCAATATTACCAGACGGTGCTGGCGACCGCCGGCATCATAGCCCTCGCCGACGCCGGCTTCGCCTCTCGCATGGACGACATGATGGTCAACTCCATCCGCAAGTTCACCGCCGTCAAGAAGCGCGCGGATGACCTTGCCGTACTACTCCAGCCCGCGCGCCAGGCTCCTCATTGCCTGCCACCCTCATCGGCCTCCATGGTGACGAACTCTTTCAAGCCCTGGTGGCCCTGCAGGTGCCGGAGGTGGCGACGAAGAATGTGCACCTCGAGGCCGCGCTCGCCGTGCAGTGCCTCGCCATGCAAGAAACTGTCGACCTGCATATCCACGTCTACGAGGAAATCGTCTACATAGGCCACTACAAGGCAAGCGAGGACAGAAAGACGTTGGCCTTCTTACAGTGGCTGGAATCTTTGGACGCCATTGTTCAGAAGCACGTCGACCTGGCCACAAAAGCCGCTGCTACTTAGGCGCCGTTCGGTGGGCCGGCGCCCTGAGTCGAGGAGGTGGACATCGTCGATGGATGCATCTATTCTTATTGCCTCCTGTAACTAGCACTGCATCACCTCATGGCCTTAATGTTTTATTAGTATATTACTCCCTCAGTTCCCAAATATAAGTCTTTCTAAAGATTCCAGCAAGTTACTACCACATACGGAGCAAAATGAGTGAATCTACACTCTAAACTATGTCTACGTACATCCGTATGCTGTATTCCATATGAAATAGTATCTAATAAGGCTTATATTTAGGAACGGAGGGAGTATATGGCATTTTTATTCCATCCATAATGTTTTCACTGTGAGGTGGGATCGCAGTTGAGCAAACCCACCCTGCCCACTGGGCATCGACCGAGTTTAGAATTAGAAGAGAGAAACGAGGGAGGAGAGCTAGCTGTAGCTCGGATGCTGTTGTCAGATGGGACTCGTGTTGATAGAATAGGAGTACCGAGCACTCCTACCTCTTTTTTGAGGATAAAAATAGTCGTATATCTAGTACCACTAGTTGGGTGCGTGCGACCTATAGCTGTCATCACTTTAGGTCTCCTTTTCAAACCGCAGCTACGCTTCACAGTACATACTTTTTCACGCATTTATCCTCCTATATGTACTCCTAGGCTATTTCCATGTGCTCCCATTCGCCGACATGTGGGACATAGAGCATCTAGGTCGTAGTGCATGCACGACTCAGAGCATATGCCGGGGTACTTTACATTTCAGACCTCATGAATTACATGCAAACCCCCGTAGAAGAATAAATAAATGAATGAATTACTAGATGAAACTGGATTATTTTCGTAGAAACCGGAGCACGTTCATTAAATTTTGGACATAACACGTTTATAAAAAATGACTGGACCTAAACCAGTCTAAGGGCCTCTTTGATTTTTCCCGCAAAAAAGGGCCTCTTTGATTCGCAGGATACTGAAAACACAGGAATGGGGAAAGTATGATGGCGATGAACCAAGACGAGGAGAACTCTAACTCAGTTAGAGGTTAGAGTTAGATTCTAACCCTGAACTAACCCTGAACTAACTCTAAACCAAAGAGGTGTATGGATGGCAGGATTAGATTGACAATAAATGCTCTTTCTCAATCATTTGACTACTTTGGACCCTATTTCCTGCCGGATTTGGTGTGGCCGGCTCTTGTGTGGCCTCCTCCCGCTCACAATTGACATAAACGAACCATCTTTACAAATCAAGCATGCAAAACATGATAATTTTTTCTTTTTCCATACAAATGAGATATCCCACTTAAACATACAAGTCGTCAATCAAGCTTCACAAAAAAACACTCCATGAAACAAAGCATGAGCTAACTCATCACAGAAGTCATTCACGATAGGGAGGGAGCCTGGAGCCCCTCACACACTGAGGGAGGAGCTTGTCATCGTTGCTCTGGAGCAAGGTTCTGTAGAGCCCAAGCCCCGGGAACCCCTCTGACGCTGGCGCTTGCGAGTTGAGGTCGACACCGGCATGGGTAGCAGGGCCGCTTGCCGCCGATTGGGAACTTAATCTTTGGGCCTCTAGAAATAATGCAAGACTGAAACTAAAATACCTAGAAAGGTGAACTGAATCTTTGGGCCTCTAGAAATAATGCAAGCCTGAAACTGAAATACCTAGAAAGGTGAACTGAATCTTTGGTCCTCTAGAAACAATGCAAGCCTGAAACTGAAATACCTAGAAAGGTGAACTGAATCTTTGGGCCTCTAGAAAGATTTATTACCTCCTCAAGCAGCATCAAACAATTCCTTGCATGCACCACAAATCTATACCAAGTTTGATCAGGATCTACTTTTCCAAATCAGAATTAGCGCTAGAGCTAGCAAGATCAATGATATGGCTGTGAGACAGAGAAGGAACGAACAAACTCACCCCTCTCGCGACCTCCCTTGTAGATGCGCCGCTGCCGTGCACGACAGAGGGAGAAAAACGACTGGTGAAGGGGGAGCGGGGCGACCTTTGAAGGACGGAGGGAGAGGGCGGCTGAAGTAGGGTGGCGGAGGCTGGAAAGAGAGGGCGGCCGGAGGAGAGAGAGGGCGAGCGGCGCTTGGGCGGACGGCCCTATGGGGAACATAGAGGAGTCGTGCGAGAGGGGGGGGAGCGATCTGGTGCGGGAAGGGGAGATTTTTTTTAGTTCTCTTTTAGTGGGCCTGAGGATAACTAACCCAATTAGAACCTCTCCACTGGGCTAGTCTTTTTAGCTGGGTTAATGCAAACTAGCTCAAACTAACCCCTCCTGTTTTGATAATTTTAGGCTATTTCAACCCAAGCTAGCTCTAACTTAGGGATCCAAACAAAGAGGAGTAGTACTGTACATGCTACAGTCTAGACCGTAGCACATTGTTTTTTATGGCCATATCACCACATTGTTTTCTACAACTCGTTCACTGGGCTACCGTGGTTCGCACTACTGGTTCACTAGGCTGCCGTGGTTCGTACTCCTTTGACCTGAGTAGTAGTAGTAGTAGTAGTAGTAGTAGTAGTAGTAGTAGTAGTAGTAGTAGTAGTAGTAGTAGTATATACCACATCATTCTTTGCTCCTTCTTACTATGTACTTCGCCGACATGTGGGAGAGCCAGCATCCGAGTCGACGTGTCATGCACCATATTAGAGTGCGGAACGGAAGGGGGGCATCACCTCGGTCGAAGCGCCAGTAATTCATGACTATAGTGAGTAGTCATATCACAAGTCTTTCCAGCAGTAACGCGCCGTCAAATCGCATAGCCCGACCTTTCCAGTAGTAAGTTTGAGAATCCGCCACTCGTTCACCCTCCTCGCCTCTCTGTCAAACCGCCTACCCGAAAACTGCCGCGCGTACTGCCCGGGAAAAGCCTCGACCTCAACTTTTAACTACGGGAAAATAGTTCGAGCTTGTTCGTTCTATATAAATACTTACTGTATGTTTATTCACCCGTGGGTTTGTTCAATGAATGGAGGGCCAGGGAGCACAAGTGAATAATACTAGTACTACTACTAGTAAGTAGGAGTCGTAGTAGTCACCTTAAATATAGAGTTTCTTTTCTTTAATGCCACGTACACAAATGGAAACGCTTGTTGTGGAGAGAAAAAGATAATCACTCCACTATATATGTACGCAGGGGCCTGAGCGCTTGCTTTACTAGGTTTGCTCTCTTCATTCTCTCATCCTCTCCAGATCTAAACAAGACAGCGGTAGCGACATTTTCTCTCTGCTCACTGCTGGTCACACATCCGGCCGGATCCATTCGGCCAGTGTGTGTAGAGGACTAAAAGGTGCATTGTTCACGCGGTCATGCCGCCGAGGGAGGAAACCCACAGCTGCCGGCGGGGCCCGATCCTCTGCCCGTGCCGTTCTCTCTAACACAGCGTCGGCTTGGGAGGTCCTCCGACGTTTCTTCCTTGCTGCCGTATTGTGCGCAGATCGGACCTACCGCCGACGACATCCCGACGAACCTCACGTACAAGTTCTTCGAAAGCGGCCTTGCTCTACTACCCTAGCTCCCAACGTGTCTGTGCATCTTTTTCTACTTCCATCAGCTCTTCCAAATCCACCTAAATTTTTAGTATTATTAGAGGTAAAGCTACTTCATGCATTCGAATCTAGGACTTGGTTCAAACAACAAAGAAAGGGGGGAAAATCGTAACATGAATCTAGGACTTGATTCAAAGAGGAAATAACAGGGGAAAGTAGTAGAGACCGGGTACCGAAGCAGTCTCTTGGTTGAAAAGGGAAATAATGGGAAAACTCACTACAAACTGGATAAGGAACAGATCTATTATTGGTTCAAAAATGGATAGAAAGTGGCGGCTGGTGGACAAGTCAACAGAGTATGTCCAGGATTAGATATGCTGCCCTCACATAGTAAAAGGTCTCCATGATTAGATTTACTGCCCTCACATAGTAAAAGGTCTCCAGGATTAGATTTGCTGCCCTCACATAGGAAAAGTTCTCCAGGATTAGATTTGCTGCCCTCACAGAGCATGAACAAACTTGGCATCACCACTTTATGCCTCCTTGTAGGTACATTGTGCCGATGCGTCCACTGTCGCATGTCCTTATACCAACCTTTTGCTGTTGTTCATGTAAGGGCACATGTAAAATGAAGCGATCACACTGTTACTTTAAGGACATGTCTAACCAGTGTTATTGTTAATCTAATGCCTCCAGTGATATGATGCAATTAAACTGTGTTAACAAATGGTACTCCTGCTGTTTTCCCAAGTATGATAAGTAAGTTGCTTCTTTACGCTGCTGAGTGACCTGGTGTCCCATGGTCCCATGCCCTTAAACCAACTCTTTAGCTGCTGTTGATTTACTGTATCTGGTAAATAAGCAATGCCACCATTAAAGTAATCCCGTATTTGACGAGTGTCATAGTTGATCGTAATGCTTCCAGTAACATGAAGCATTGCTGACGTTTTAAAATTTCTAATGTCCTTGCGTGATTGCCATGAACATAATTAATATGCTTCTTTTCATTTCGTGTATGTTTCGTATATCCTTATTGACCAGTAACTGTTTACTTTCTATCTTTTTGTGCAGATAGGGATATCCATTTCACCTGTTGCTATTGTGACCTTTTGCTGAACTGCACAAAACACTTTATTTTGGAATGAGTGTCTTGTGCAGTTCAACTAAAATGTCACGTGGGCAACATATCTCAATTTTGGTGGAACTGCACAAAATGGTGATTGGAGTTTCCAAAATCTCCATCAAATTCTGCTCGGAATCTCATGCAACATTTTATTAGCTTTTGCAAGATGAGCCGTCACTGTCACGACAATGGCACTTTATTTTAGTGGAACTGCACAAAAGGATAAGCAAATTATAGTTGCACCTTACATGAGCAGGACAACCAACCTCAATGTTGCTAAATTTTAGTGCAACTACTAAAGAAGAACCTGCGAGCTCATGAGAGCAAGTACTTCTTGCTAGCTGAATGATGCAATCTTTGCTTCATTTCAGGTGAACTGTAGAAAAAGGCGCATGAATTGAATCGTGGATCTGCAAGTTGACCTCATCCGAGTGGACTTGCAGGTTCACCACATCGAGTCGTGTCGGTATAGGGCTCCTCACACCGGTTGCTTAAACTAGTGCCACTATTATAGTAATCATGCTCTTTCTTATCTGGGCAAATAGGAATACTCTACTAAAGATGTTGTGATGGTCAAGAGCATTCGTCAAGTTCTTAGGTTGTATGACACGGCTAGCCAAGATGGGTTTAATCCCGATATTCACTTTATCAAAAGGCTCTAATGGGTTGGTTTTGAATCTTCCAAGCTGGGAATCAATGAGATGTGTAGGCATCTTTGTTGTACTTATTATTTGAATCTTATTTGTTGGTTCTGAATCTTGGAAGCTGGGAATCAATGAGATGTGTAGGCATCTTTGTTGTACTTATTACTTGAATCTTATTTCTTGGTACTGAATCTTGCAATCTGGGAAACACGACATGATGATGTAGATGACATCAACCATAACAAACTGTTCAAACTTGGTAGTATTTTCTGTGTGAAAGTGCGGCAAATGTGCTGATCATGTGCGTCCTTAGAATAATAATTCTAATTATTGTGCATGTTGATCCTGTGGCACTGATAGAACGAGCCAATGCATTGCTTGTTTTAAGAATACATTTTAATTAAAGCTAATTAAATTTAAGTAAAGTGACCACTAACACTTGTTATTACAGTACCAATACATACCCACTTGTGAACCGACGTGTGTGGCCGGAATAGGTTTCTTAATGGATGCGTTTGAATGCGCCGAGGGTGCATATTCTGCCAGGCGTGCAGCAGGCGAAGGAGGGGTAGTAACTGTTGTCGCCTATACACACTCATCTTACTATTGAATCCAGTTCCCCAAGAGCTGAAAAACGAACTGCTACTGCCGCCTACTCACTCGTTCACTTGAAGAAACTCCAATGGTGATCCGAGGGGTGAGCCTGCTGGATATGGACTTCAGCAAGGAGTTCAACTTTGAGTTCTCCGTTCAGTCCCATGGCGGCATCAAGTGGAATGTGATGTACACCAATGATCCGGACTCGGTGAAGCTCTGCCTTGCCGAGTTCAAGCAGTACCTACAGGACAAGAAAGCACAAGGTCGCAGGACTAGACCTTGTGCCCATCCATTCATCTCTTGACAGGGACCAATGGATCACGGTCGCCCAGGTATGCGTGCGAGACGAGGTTCTCATCTACCACTGCTGTAGGGCCATCGGAGGTACTGGAGCATTCGCCCGTTTCATTGGCAGTGTCGGCTGCACCTTCGCTACGGTGGAGAGAAGAAAGAACGTGACGATTCGGCCATCTAGTGCAGCAAGCTTGTCCACATCCAGAAGCAATACAAGATCAATGGCAACAGGCAGGAGAAGGACTCCATGGTTGACCTTGCCGAGACCATCATCAACCCCATCTACGCCAACATGAAAGAAGGTAACGATACGAAGGAGCTCCACCAGCCACCCTGCATCTGAACAAGTCAACCCTCGTACTCCCCTCCACCTGTGTCTTCCCCCGCTCCGGTTCGTTCGGTCGGCGGTCTCGATGTCGTCCTCCACCTAGGTGCTCTCGCCGTGGTGCCGCCGTCTGTCGTTCCCAACATGGTCAGCAAAACAAGAGGAATCAGGAGACAACTGTTCATCGAGAGGCTGACAGTCCCGGGCCCACCAGGTCCATGGCCTAGGTTTTGTTGTTTAACATGGGCAGCCCACAACATGTTTCAACGTTTTTTGGATCAAGCGGCCTCTGGGCCTCCCAACCTAGCTTGTCTATAACATCAGCAGCCCAAGTTATTTTTTTTTCAAGATGACGCACAGCTCAGTTCTTTTTTTCTATAAGAATACAAAACTGAACTTACGTTTTCCCTTCAATAATACTAGTATATCTTTACCTAATAATAAAGCAAATTGGGTTTCTTTCGTCTGTCATGGCATTTTTCAGAAAAGTCCCTCTATTTCAGAGAATTCAACCCGCAGTCCTGTTTTAAGTCAAAACGAATAGTTTTTTCATATTTTACACAAAAGTCCCTGTATTTTCTTGAAATCAACCCACCGTCCGGATTTAAGTCACACCTAAACCATTATTTTATGTTTTTTGAAAAAAAACCCTGACGTTTTAGGTAATTCATCCGTGGATCATATTTAAGTCAAACAAATACTTTTTCAAATCATGCATATCTTTTAAACCGTAACTCCGATTTGAACATGTTATATATGCAATTTGATTAGAAAAATATGTAGAATATGAATATGAGATTATTTTTACCTATTACGTATTTTTAATATTATTTTGGAATATATGTAAATCAAACAAATGCTTTTCTAAATTATCCGTATCTTTTAAACCGTAATTTCGATTTTAACATATTATATATGAAATTTTATTAGAAAAATGTGTGGAATCAAAATATGATGTTAATTTTACCTGTTAAATATTTTTTAAATATAGTTTTGAAAGCAAACTTATAATTTCTAGCACAAGATCCGTTTTTCTTTCGTACCGGCGGCGATCCGGATTGCAAATAAACACCCCACTATAACCATATAGGCAAAAGGAAACATCAATAACTACACATGCATACCTCTGAAAAATGTCACAGGGGAAACAACAGATTTTTCATCGCGAGAATGAGAGAAAGAAAGAGAGAGAGAGAGAGAGAGAGAGAGAGAGGGAGAGAGAGAGCGAGGGAGGAGAGAGGGAGAGAGAGACTCCTTAGGATTAACCATATTCAAACATGTTTTTTGTTGTTTTGTGTGAACACTGAGGCCATCGCTGGCGAGGGTGAGAAGGAGGATAAGCGGCAACACAAATATGATGCCTCGTAAATATAAAGGAGATGGACCTATTGAGTGATGGTTGTTGGGTTAAGAGTGTGTGTTATGTTTTTTCTCCCATTGCAACGCATGGGCTCTTTTGCTAGTATATATATATATATATATATATATATATATATATATATATATATATATATATATATATATATATATATATATATATATATATATAATAGAAACAACATAAGGTTCCGTTAAACCTGTCGTTCATCCAACCATTTTATAGACCTTACCACTTCCTTTATTTTTTGTTTTCATTAATCCTATATCTGAATTTTCTTCCTCTTTCTTTTTCGATGTAAACTGAGTTTTCTCTCAGTACTTTTCCCTAGAACCAACTCAACTGTCCCACGTCTAGCCTGAATAATAATAATACCCCACGTCCTATTAACTCATCAAATTAAAATGATATTTTATTTTGTAAATTGAAAGTTCTTACAAAATAATAATAATTATTATTTATATACAACTTGGAAAGTTAACTCCTAGTGATTGCGTACATAGGCTTGCAAAGATTTTACTGACCAATGTAGTAATAGACGTGCAATCATGTGTTTATGTTTTTATAACATTTCTCCGTCCATCCCAACATGATATTTTCACCCAGCCCAGCAAGTCTAGGATTTCGAGAAAAATGTAAATGGGCTTTAAATTCTACCATATATAAACGGGCTGCATAGATGCTACATCATTGTTTCACCCAGCCCACCAAATGGACTAAAACAACAACTGGACTAGCTGACATGTGGGCCAGAAGGTCGAAGCCTAAGAAAGGCATTGGATTTACATCCAACAACCAAGATTCTTCTTCAATCGCTCGTCTTCTTCCCCCAGCGCTGCCGGGACCGCCTGCTCCAGCCTTCGGCGTCCAGCGGTGTTGTTTTGCGCGCCTCATAGCGAAACGCTACCCCGTCGACGGCAGGCCATCCCTCCACTCCACACCTCCTGTTATTCTCTGCCGAGCGTAGGCCCACCCGCACCTAAACCAGCCAAGTTTCCCACTCCTCTCCATCTGCGACTCCACTGCCGCGTCTTCCCCATCTCCGGGTCGTTCCAGTCTGGGGCCTCGCCGTCGTCCACCGCCTTGCGGCGCTCGGCGCGGCGTGGTCAACAAACAAGAGTCATCGGAAGAGGACTATACGTGAGAGCCTGATGGCTGGGACCCATGAGGTCCATGGTTGCAAGCAAGGAAAGTTCCTCCTTATTAAGCTGTTTCCTTCCCCTGACAGCTGGGACCCACCGGCTGTATCTTTGCACGGAAGGAAGTGCCTCCTTGTTATGCAAAAAAAAGTATTCCTCCCGATGACAGCTGGGACCCGGTAGATTTGGTGGCTGACTTGTGGGCCTACTAAGAAGACGTGTACGCAGGGCTTTGTTAACTTAATCGACAAATGATTCTAGCAGCTGGACCATTGGACGTTAATCCAACAGCCGTGCTCCTTCTTCAACCTCTGTTCTTGCTCCTGTCTCCCGTGGGTGGCAGTGCTGCCGCGCACCCGAACCAGTCAAGTTTCCCACTCCTCTCCATCTATGATTCCACTACCGCGTCTTCCCATCTCCGGGTCGTTCCAGTCTAGGGCCTCTCCATCGTCCACCGGCCTTGGTGCACTCGGCACGGTGTGGTCAACATGGTCAACAAACGAGAGTCATTAGAAGCCTCACACTACAGCCAAACTAGTGAACCCCCGTACTCCTCTTCGTGTGGGCATCCACTGCCGCGTCTTCCCTGGCTCCGTGTCATCCCCTTCCTAGGCCTCGCCGTCATCCACCGCGTTGGTGCTCTCGGCGTGGCGTGGTCAATGTGGTCAACGACTGACTTCCATAGGAAGAGTACTGTACGTGGAGAGGCCGACAGCTGGGTCCATGGCCGCAGCAAGGAAGTGCCTCCTTATTACGCAGAAAATAATGATTCCTCCAGCTGACAGCAGGAACCCACCGGACGGGCCACCGTATTTCACGAAAAGAA
>NC_041389.1:317205432-317214279 GCF_002162155.2 Triticum dicoccoides | reverse complement strand
TACATCTTTGCACGCAAGGAAGTGCGTCCATCTTACGGGCCAAAAAAATGATTCGCCCCCTGACTGCTGGGACCCACCAGCTACATCTTTGCGTGCAAGGAAGTGCCTGACAGTCGGGACCCACGTGGCCGAAGCGTACGTAGTGTTGTCACCCTGGTCGCGAACGTGTACGTACATACTGGTCGATGTAGAGGCGCGCACGTGTCGTAGTAGAGGCGCGCACATAGCATGCACACGTACGTACAACATCTAGGGTGCAAGAAAGTAAATACAGCCACATACGTACATACGGTCGGGGTCTCAAACGCCTACTCGCGCATACGTATGGCCAGGGCTCGTGTACATGGCTAGGTCAGAACAGAGAAGATGTGTCATCGTGTTCGTGGGGAGCCAACTGGGTCAGAACAGAATGTGTCGTCGTGTTCATCGGGAGGGCTTGGACAGAACAACCGATGGAAACGAGGCCTAGCGTACCGCACAACTAAGGAAACGGCCTTGTGTTCGACCGACCATGTTCGAAACGGGATCCTGTTCATCGGGAGAGGTCTGGCGTATCGCAAAATGGAGGAAATGGACTTGTGTTGGACCTCCTACGGTCGAAACGAGGTCTTGTTGATCGGGAGGGGTGTGGCGTACCACAAAATAGAGGAAACGGATTTGTGTTGGAGCTCTACGATAGAAACGGGTGTCCTGTTCATCGGGAGGGGTGTGGCGTACCACAAAACGGGACTCCATGGGATACTGTTCATCTCCACCGTCGACCTCCTCCAGCCTCCACGGGCTACTGTTCATCCACCGTCGACCTCCTCCAGCCTCCACCTGCGACTACTCATCCACGGGCTCCTGTTCATCCAGCCTTCACCGCGCGCTACTCCACCGGCTACTATTCAACCAGCCCTCTCCACAGGCTCCTGTTCAACCACCCCTCCATGGGCTACTTGTCATCTAGCCCTCCATCGTCTACTATTCATCCAGCCCTCCACGGGGTCGTCCTGTTCATCCAGCCCTCCATAGGGTCCTGTTCATCCAGCCCCAACCGGCTCGATCGATCGGGGTCCTGTTCATCCAGAGGCAACACCACAGGGTCCTATTCATCCACACCCACCGGGAACTGTTCATCCAAACCCCCCAGCAATGCTCACTGTTCATCCAGAGGCAGCATCGATCGGCTTCAGTTAGCAGCAATAGCGAAGGAATTGCTTGATCGGGTTCAGTTAACAGCCATCGATCGATCGCTCGGGTTCAGTAATGCGTAGCCTGCAGTGCAATCGCTCGGGTTCAGTAGGCGAACGCCTCGCTCGGGTTCAGTTAGAGCCCAATGCCTCGCACCCACACGCGTGCGTGTATGAGAGAAACGTGCAAACCTCTATGCATCGCTCGGCCCTGACCTCCAACCGTAACCGGGAACACCCCAATATTTTCCTCGCCCTCGTTTCTACCACAGTTTTTTTCATCATGGACGGCCCAAAGAATGTCATGCAGCTGCGTCTCCGGCCCGCCCAGGACGAAAAGCCCATTTTCTGTCATGATTTTTTGTCATAGAAGTAGGATCCCACCACATCTATGATGATACCGGGTTTTGTCAGAATTATCGTCATAGAAGTGTCATAAGTATGACAATTTTTTTTGTTCAGCCCAAAATGTCACAGATGTGTCTTTCTTTTGTAGTGTCTGCCTCTGACTCCTCCACTAGGGAGCTACATTGACTTAGGTCTCCCTCTAGCTCAGAATCACTGTTAGGATCATATTCTGAGCATGAATCTGTAGGTGGAGAGCGTTTGCATTGCATTGCATCCAGACTTGATTTCAGTCCCTTAGTGCCAAGTTTGATAGCCATGGCATTGTTCTGCTTTATTATTTTCGTGCGTGCAAGCTCATAATCATTATGATGCTATTCAGAATCTGAGATTCATGAAAACATAAAAAGTAGTTAGATTATCTATGGAATGCATTGCGGATTCAACTCGAAGAGTGTCTCCCTACAAACCCCTGCATATGCAAAGTTCACCCCCCAACCGTGCTGACCAGACCACACACAGAAATACAAACCCCTTATGTCTCTATAACAGGCAGACACACATTTCAAAACTGAAGTAGGAACATTAGAATCATATGAAATTCGTATTTGAACAAATAAACTAAGGAATTATGAGTGGCATAATGTTTAGCTTCAAGGGTGGAGTGTTGGTAGTGCGACACAAAGCAAGTAGGCAGATTGTATTCCATGTAAAAGATTGAAGCCTATGTAAAAGCTGGAAATGAAACTTTCTTTCTATACAATGCAGTGTTCGTTGCCCACACATGATGGAAGAGATCACATAGAGAAATACTATTCACTCATGTCTACGATTCCAGTATTTTGAAACAGGGTGGTCCATCCTAAAAGAATATTGACAACAAATATGACAAGGCAAGCATAGATGTAGTGAATCAATCATTTTCTTCTGAGCTTACTAGGACAAGTATGCAGAATTGTAACTGCAGTAAGAGACCGTCCAAAATCTGAATCAAGAAGTTTGTCTAGCACTTATTGTTTGCAACTAATCGACATGAAGAATTGGATATTATATCGAATGAGTAAGAAAGACAAGTAAAATTGTCAACAAACCTAGCTTGCAGTAGTAATCTGGGTCAATGTCACTACAACCAACAATCCAAAATGACTAGTGTCTGTTCCTAGGGCCGGAATTTTGAAAACCGTGTGAACTTTACAGGTACTAAAGATTACTGAAATACATCTGAACCATTAAGTGTAGGTAGCACTCAGCACACAACAAACCCTGATACAGTCCTGCCTAATGAGTAATGAATCAATTAGAAAATGGGTGATGAGGAGTGGCTGCTGAGTGTTGAGGACGTATTTCAGGCTAAGTCGGGTTGGCTTAGTGGGTGCTGCACGCCTGAGCCCCGAACGGACAGGGAAGGTAGGCACGGCGGCGTGCCCGGGCAGCCGTGACGCTGTTGGGCGAGTGGCTCCTGACCTCCTGTTAGTCCAGTGTCTCCTCCTAGAGTCATGCCGTCCGGGGACGGCAAGTCGCATGCGAGGCAGGCAGCTGGGGGCGAGTAGAGAGATCGGAAGCGCGCAACAGAACAGAGGGGAATCGGGGCCTGGGACGACCCAAAATCCAAGGATGGGCCGGCCCACCATGGGCGAGTGGAGAGATCAGAAGCGCGCAACACACCCGAGCGGTGAACATGCATTTCTGAAACGAATTTAGGAACATTTACCTGACCAATTAAACGACTCTATTTTAATAATATCAGATTCGTATTTGAACAACTAAGCTTGTTTAGCTTGATGGGTGGAGCAATGCTATTATGTCACGAAGCACGTATTCTGATCGTATAGTGATCATAAAAGGGGGAAACTCTAAGCATATATTTTTAGCAAAAGAGGGTTTCCCCTCCGATTTCTATTAACACAACCACCACGGAACCAACATGATCAATTAAACCCTAAGCATGAATTAAACCGTATTATGATTGTGCCATGGCAGATTTGAAGCTGCAAACCGGAGAAATGATATTTAGCATCCATTGTTTGCTTCAAACTAAGAACTAAATTCTAAGAGCTGAAAAGAAATGAGATAACCAAGTTACGATCTATTTTCTGGTTGAGATCAAAAAGTTGAGGAGATATGAAGTACCACCTCTCTTGCGGCGCTGTGTAGGCACCGGGGTGCGATGGTTGTTGGTGGCGTTGAAGCAGATCTGCAACGATAGACGGGTGCATCGAGGGATAAGTCCCGTTGCGGTGGGAGAGAAGGTCGTGTGAGCAGCCCCGACAAAGAGGACGACGAAGCTGATGAAGCGAGAGGACGCGATACAAGGCTCTTGGTCCATCGTCGTGGATGAGAAACGTCCATCTCTAGAAGTGGGCGACGCAGTCTTAGTAGACACTCCGACATGGTGGAGGACGGTGGCGATGGATGTGGTGGAGGATGGCAGCGATGGATGGGGTGGAGGACGGCGACAATGGTTGGGGTGGCGGACGGAGGAGGCTGGTGTGGGGATGGTGTTCAAGCGCGGATGGTGTATGAATGGGAAAATGGAGGGAGAGGTACGAGGAACCATGATTTTGGGACGCGCCTGTCTGAAATATGGGAATGTTACGAACTTAGCCCCCATTTAAAATTTGGATGTCTCGTCCGTTGGGGATAGGACGGTAATCTCGCATCTCGCAAATATTTACCGAGAGTGATTTATGGCGAGGAGAGGGTGGTTGGCACCCACGGTGTATGAACGGGGCTGACAGGTAGGGCGGTTGTGTCACGTCTGAGTGAAGTTACAAACCTGCCCCTATTGAAAGTATTTGCCTACATCGATTTCGGCCGAGTCGAGTTTGTTTTGCTGCCCACCGTGTATGAATGGGGATATGGAGGGAGAAATAGAGGTCTTTCGGACGAGCTTGAATCAAATGTGTTTTGCCGCCCATGTTTGGCGCCCACCGTGTCGGAATGGGCTCAGAGGCGGTCGTGTCACGTCTAATTGAAGTTACTAACCTACCCCTATTTAGAGTAGTGGAAATCGGGCCGATGGATTGTCCGTGAAATGGGTAGACAGTAATTTCCATCTCCCAAACACTTGGCTTCGGGCAGCCGACGTGGGAGTGGACATGTTGCCGCTTCTTTCGAATTTTGGGACAATAAGCATCCACGTTTACCCTGGCAACTAAATTCGTATCCATTTTGTATTTCCATACGAATCTATATAAATCATTCTATGTGTTTTTATATATCTTCAAAAGGACGACAATGATGTATTCCACTGTCATATATGAATATGGTTTACAAATGCCGATACTCAAATTTAGAAGCTAGAATCCAGTTTAAGGTGAATTTGAATATTTGGAACACTTCATGTCCAACTCAAATGTCACACGCATCATAATGTGTACTCCCATTTAGATATGTACACAAGCAATGTATCAAGATTCAAATACCGAGTCAATCAACCAAGATGTACAGAACTAACAGACATATAAACATTTATAGAGTATATGGATCAATAATATCAACTAACATACATAAGCCAGACCGCTGTACTTTTTTTTCCTACAACAGCATCCTTTTTTTAGCCAAGCTACTACAACATCTTGGCCCTTTCCGATGCGTGCCACTTATGGTCCATCTATACTACTATTATTGTTGAATGCACATTCAGCCCGATTGACATATTTGTAGGTCTGGCACATCAATAAAAATGAAATGTCTCTGAGTCTTATCTATTAATACAGACTTGTGCTCAAATAAAATTACAAACCAAAAAACAAAAAAAACAATTATTACATGATGTCTAAAACAAATGGTTTGATACATGAACAAACAACACAAAGGTTATTCAACGATGGAAAGAAGATTTCACCTATTATTTACCAAGTGGGAATTTAATTTTCTTTTTTCCTTCAGGACCTTAACAATGCGGCCAGTCTCAACTTGCTTCGTTTTGAAATCCACAAAATATTTAATGGTTGTCTTGAGTACTGCTTGTGATTGTGTTGTTTGCTTCCTCAACATGTCAACTTCATCTCTAAGTGCAGAAGCAGAATCTCTTTCTACCACTAGTTTAGCCTCTAGAGCATTAGCAGTTGGCAATTCATTAATGCACGATTGGGCCGGTGCCACTGCTGTGGGATGATACAACGTCCATGGGGACCTCGCTCTTTGATCTTGGGCTAACCTGTTTTGCCATTAAAGTTCCGATTGGATTCAGAAAAGTTGAAGTTAGCAAAACATCTCAATTGGGAGTTATAACAGCAAACCAGTTAAATAAACAAGGAATTAAAGAGTTTCAATTGGATGCTGAAAAGTAGTTATTAACATCATTGTAACCCGTTGTTGTAGGAGCAAAGCAGTTAAACAAACAAGTAGCTATTTAAGTTCAGGCAAACATGCAGTTCTTAACAGTAAGTATCAAACACATAGATAGGCGCAGTCTATAATAGGATTAACAGGCTGTGGCATTATGTAATCAGTAGCAAACTAAATTAAGCCAAGCAACATAATTGAACATTTTGCAATAAGTGGCTAACTAAAATTCCGAGAAGCAGGTAACTGAACTTACGCTAGCTCTTTGTATAGGCACACTACAACTTCTTTTTCGCTTATAAGGTTGTACGAAGGAGTCCATGGCATCATTTGCTTGGATACGCAGTCCCAATACTTCTTTCTTCCCACACTGCATTGGTAAGTCAAATGGTTAATCTGGTAAGATGGTGCGTCCTTGATATGTTATATGAGGACGTGTAGTCAGACTAGTTGTAGCCACACACATCACACTGGCTTTTACTGTATATTTCATGCAATTAATTTTGGCATATCGAGATCTAAGCAATCTACAATAGGATGAAAAGACTCGCATCCTTCACATTATTGGCGAACTCAGTTCATAGAAACAAGCAATTCAACTGTTCTGTGGGTAAATCAAAAGCGCCACTGGAATATTTTTCACTACCCCAATCATACACGCAAAAAGGGGCGACGACACCATAGGGGCTGGTATAGGCGGCCGCCTCGGGTGGCTGGAAAGTGTGCACCTAGTTTGAGTCATCCAGGTTGGCCCAGGCTAGTTTTGTTCGTCCCAACGCATGAGCAGGCAATGTAAAAAATGAAGAAAAATGTTTCAATTCAGATGGGCCAATAACATAAGTGCAAGGCAGGCCCTATAGCAGGCTCATGGCCCAAACAAGCGCCTCCCATATCGATCGACTGTAGGAAAAATCCCAATTCGTTCGCTCCAGCCTCCAGTCTGGTTTGCTCCTAACCTAGCCGCCACTGGACAAACCGACACAACCCTTCCTCTCGCCCTCGTTGGAGGGCGGTAGCCGGGCTTAAAGCGAATGGAAGGACAAGAAGATGAAGATCCAACCCTAGGTGTAGCCTGCATGGGAGGCAGCGGTGGCAGCACGGGCATGGCATCAAGCTTGTGCAAACGGACAGTCACAGCTTGCAAGAGTAGCAAGCGCAATGAGCAGGTACATCACATCCCTTATTATATCTAATTCAACTGTTCAATTTCTGGCCAATAGTTAAACCTGACGGTGTTGTAAAACTGCTTGTATGTAGGGAATCTATGAGAAAATGAAACCAATTTCTGCTTATTTTGTAACTCCCCCAATCAATACTAAACTGCTTGAATCTGATGTATCTAATGAAGTTTCCGGTGCAAACATACAAGCTCATGTTGTTCTTGAGCCTGAAGTGTCTAATGAACAGACTGCTAATGAAGGATTTGATGCAAACATTTTACATACTCCTGGTGATGAACATATAGTGTCTAATGAGGGATCTAATGCAAGCATTTTGCAAGCTCCCATTGAAGGATTTAGTGTGTAATGATGATGTGCTATGTTGAGAGAGACGGAGATTTGCAGGCATTGATGACAAGAAAATTATAGTGCATTTTCATGGCTTGAGGAAACATCGAGGCCATCTACCATAAAGTCCCCGTATCATGACAACGTAGCATAAATACTTTTCTAATTTGTTGTTTGAAACAATTGTCATACTTGTGCAGGATAGATATATTGATATGCAGTTTGCGCACTGGTTATAGGTGCAATTACACTTTGATATTTTCAGCCTTAGAATGAATAATTCAAGAAGATACAGACCATGTTTGTAGTCCTTGTACACCATGTTGCATTTTGTGTTTTTTGGTGCTTGCATCATGTAGTGTTTATAATTTGAACAACTTTGGATCATTTGCTGGTTTTCAAAGTGCATGTAGCTTCACATTTCTCAAGTTATGTTGATTTCCGGAGTGCAAGTGCCTTCGTATTTTTTAAGTTAAATGTTCGCCCCTGGTAACTTGAATTCGTGGATCCACCACTGCACACAAATCATACACGAATGCCAGTATGAATTAAATGAAATGCAGGGACTTACGCTAGCTCATTGTATAGGCTCACTGCAGGTCTGCTTGAGCTTGGGATGTTCCATGTACAAGTCCATGTTACCACTTGCTTGGATGTGCAGGCCTTGTGCTCCTTGCATCCCCCTCTGCATTTTTGACACGGCGAGAATGGTTGATCAAATAAGAGGAATCAACCTTGCGGTTGTACCGGAGGATAGATACTTACAAGGTTATACGGGTGTGCAGGATGTGTACCAGATCCCGTAGCACCGTCATGCTTTGCTAAAAAATGGTTTTGCTTGTTTCAGATGATATCGCCAGAAGAAATAAGAGTTAAAGTCAGAGTTGCATAGGCGTGTAAGCTAAGAGAGTAGTGAAAGGATATCCAAACATCGTCGGAACAGTGCACAAGGGAGTGATGTGTGGATACCTAGTTCGGGCCGGCGTTTGGGCATGCTCGCCTAGCTAGAGTGCAGGTCACTTCAGAGCCGTTGAGGGTGATGGGCTGGCGTTGGCTGGCCGCGCACGGATGCAGATCTTGACTAGCAGCGGAGCGCTACAATGCGATGGATGAGACCGTTGGTGAAGCCCCAACGGCCTCGGGGGGCGGAGGTGCGACGATGTGCTCAGTGAAGTAGCCTCGGTGAGTTGGGAGACGGTGTCGGTGAAGCGCACCCGATGCGGTGGAAGTCAGTGTTTGTGAGGCACGTCGGTTGCGGCAGCCGACGTTGTCGGTGGACCACCCGGTGCGGTGGACGAGGGCATAGATGAGGTAGCTCCGGTGCAGTGGTGAAGCGCGACCGTCGTCTTCCGACACAGAGGTGGGGAAAGAGACTATACGAGGGGCGATTCGAACTTTGCTTGGGTTGGCTGCGAATTAGGGATTTGAGCAATCTGGGCGCGGAAGGGGACGGTGGAGAAGGGAGATTTTGTAGGGCTAGAATTGGGGCCGCCAGATATTTCAAACCGAAACGGGGAAGCCGAACTTATTTT
>NC_041389.1:317171010-317204877 GCF_002162155.2 Triticum dicoccoides | reverse complement strand
TAAGTGTCCGTCCGACACACGCAACCACCACGACACGACCCTGGTCTGCCTGGTGCGCCTACATTTGAGAATGCAAACGAACATTCTTTCATTTGCAAATGAATCTGTATGTATTACCATGCCCGTGTTTTCCTTGCAAATAATTAGTAATTCGAAACGATATACTATAAATTAATTAATGAGGAGTTATTTGAAAAAAAAATCAAAATGGTATCCACGGTACCCATGCTAACATGGATTAGAGTGTTTGTCACATAATTAATTATTTGAATTAGAGTGTGTGTCACATAGCGGTCTCCAATTCTAACGTGGATTTCGCATTTCACTGTATCCATGCTACTCTTTTAATACAAATTCATATGTATCTGATGAACACCATGGTAGTGAGAAAACTCTTGGATGGATTCAAACATATGACCTACAAAATAGCAAAACAAATCGAGTCAATGTCAACTTTTCGAAACCTAGTATGGCACGAATTCGAAATAATTACCCATATGCATGGTCCTCAGTTCAAATCTTACAATGTACACCGAATTGAAACATCGATATTAAGTCTCATACTATCTACATTCAAATGTTGTTTTTAGTACCCCCCCCCTCGACACACATGCTACATACTTCCTGTATTGGTCAATCTTCCTCTCCTGACCACCTTAGGAAGCTATCGGTTTCCAACACACGTTCATTCTTTCTCTCCATGTTTCGATCTCTAACTCTCTCAACTACACAACCCCCTTTTTCCACTCTGTTACAAAATGTATGTACCTCACACACCCGCCATTTCACCCCATGCTGAGCTCTCTCTCTCCCTCTCCCTCCCACCCTCTTGTGGTAGATACATGCATTGCCTATCTAGACCCCCCAACCTCTCGTGCACACGCAGGCACGTTGTCTATCTAGGTCACTCCCTCGAGACTGTCTCACTCTTTCTTCCGCATGGCGGGCCACACTCCCTCAATATCGCTCCCTTTATCTGAGTCTCGATTAACCTCGTTTTCTTTCACACACAAATGATATATCTACCTGTTCGGGCCTCGATCGACACACTCTATACTCTCTCATGCAAATTGTCTATCTAGGTTAGTCCATCCAAGCCGCCCCACTCTTTCGACCTCATGGCGGGCCACGCTCGCTCAATCTCTCTATCTCTCCATCTCTCTCTCTCTTTGTATGTCTCGATTGATCTCGCTCTTTCTCGAACAAAAACGATATATCACCATGTTTGATCCCAATTCGACCTATTCACATTGTATACTCTCTCATGCACATTGTCTATCTAGGTCACTCTCTCCAACCCGTCTCACTCTTTCGATCACAGGATGACCCACACTCGCTCAATCTCTCTCCCTTTATATATGTGATCAATTGACCTTGCTTCCTCCGACGCACAAAATATATCTACATGTCTGTGACTGGATCATCTCTCAAGCTCTATCTTACAGCCCTCACCCTTGCCAAAAGCTCAATCGCACAATATCTCTCCACATCATATATATCTATTCAATGAATGTCGGACCACACTCACTTTGTCTCTCTATGTATATGTCTCTCGATTTCCGTTGCTTTCTCACGCCGTATCTTCCACACATTGAAGCTACCTCTCCATCCCTCGCAAAGCCAGAGCTATTTACATTGCGAGGGGCACTCCAACCTTGGATTAATTTGTGTAGGCATTTATTCCGGTCGGTTTAGATTATATTTTCATAGCATTAGGCCCACAACTACTCCAAACACCGTTGCAACCCCCGCACCTCCCCTAGTTGATTTCCCTCTGGCTCGGTGATACGTCTCCAACGTATCTATAATTTTTGATTGCTCCATGCTACTTTATCTAGTATTTTGGACTATATTGGGCTTTATTTTCCACTTTTATATTACTTTTGGGACTAACCTATTGACCGGAGGCCTAGCCCAGAATTGTTGTTTTTTGCCTAGTTCAGTGTTTCGAAGAAACGGAATATCAAACGGAGTCCAAACAGAATGAAACCTTCGGGAACGTAATTTTCCAACCGAATGTGATCCAGGAGACTTGGACCCTACTCCAAGAAGTGCCAGAGGCGATCACGGAGGTGGAGGGCGCGCCCCCACCCTGGGCGCGCCCCCCTACCTCGTGGGCCCCCTGACGCTCCACCGACGTACTTCTTCCTCCTATATATACCTACGTATCCCCGAACGATGAGAAGAGGAGCCAAAAGCCTAATTCCACTACCGCAACCTTCTGTGTCCACGAGATCCCATCTTGGGGCCTGTTCCGGAGCTCCACCGAAGGGGGCATCCACCAGGGAGGGCTTCTGCATCATCACCATAGCCCCTCCGATGAAGTGTGAGTAGATTACTTCAGTCCTTCGGGTCCATAGCTAGTAGCTAGATGGCTTCTTCTCTCTTTTTGGATCTCAATAAAATGTTCTCCCCCTCTCTCGTGGAGATCTATTCGATGTAATCTTCTTTTTGCGGTGTGTTTGTTCAGACTGATGAATTGTGGGTTTATGATCCAGTATTATCTATGGAAAATATTTGATTCTTCTCTGAATTCTTTTATGTATGATTGAGTTATCTTTGCAAGTCTCTTCGAATTATCCTTTTTTGGTTTGGCCAACTAGATTGGTAGTTCTTGCAATGGGAGAAGTGATTAGCTTTGGGTTCAATCTTGCGGTGTCCTTACCCAGTGACAGAAGGGGCAGCAAGGCACGTATTGTATTGTTTCCATCGAGGATAACAAGATGGGGTTTTTATCATATTGCATGAATTTATCCCTCTACGTCATGTCATCTTGCTTAAGGCGTTACTCTGTTTTTACTTAATACTCTAGATGCATGTTGGATAGCGGTCGATGAGTGGACTAATAGTAGTAGATGCAGAATCGTTTCGATCTACTTGGCTTGGACGTGATGCCTATATACATGATCATTGCCTAGATATACTCATATCTATGCTCAATTCTGTCAATTGCTCAACAGTAATTTGTTCACCCACCGTAGAGTACTTATGCTCTTGAGAGAAGCCACTAGTGAAACCTATAGCCCCCGGGTCTATTCTCATCATATCAATCTCTATCACTTTATTTACTTGCTTTGTTTTTTACTTTGCCTTTTATTTTTACTTTGCATCTATCTATCAAAAATACCAAAAATATTATCTCTATCATTTAGGGATTGACAACGCCTAAGCGTTGGTTGCGAGTTGCTATCATTTTGTGTAGGTACGAGGGACTTGTGCGTGGTCTCCTACTGGATTGATACCTTGGTTCTCAAAAACTGAGGGAAATACTTACGCTACTTTGCTGCATCATCCTCTCCTCTTCGGGGAAATCCAATGTAGTGCTCAAGAGGTAGCAAGAAGAATTTCTGGCGCCATTGCCGGGGAGGCTCACGCAAGCAAGTCAACTATACCAAGTACCCATCGCAATCCCTATCTCTCGCATTACATTATTTGCCATTTGCCTCTCGTTTTCCTCTCCCCCACTTCACCTTTGCCATTTTATTTGCCCTCTCTTTCCCAATCTCCTCCTCTCTTTCTCGTTTGCTTTTTCCCTTTGCCTTTCTGTTTGCTTGTGTGTTGAATTACTTGTTGCCATGGCGCAAGATAATACCAAATTGTGTGATTTACCAATAATAATGATTTCCTTAGTACTCCGATTGCTCCTCTTAATAATGATGAGTCATGTGAAATCAATACCACTTTGCTGAATCTTGTTATGAAAGATCAATTTGCCATCCTTCCTAGTGAAGATGTCGCTACTCATCTAAACAATTTTTTTGATTTGTGTGATATGCAAAAGAAGAAAGATACGGATAACAATATTTTCAAACTGAAGTTATTTCTGTTTTCACTTAGAGATCGTGCTAAAGTTTGGTTTTCGTCTTTGCCTAAAAATAGTATTGATTCTTGGAACAAGTGCAAAGATGCTTTTATCTCTAAGTATTTTCCTCCCGCTAAGATTATCACTCTTAGGAACGACATCATGAATTTTAAACAACTTGATCATGAGCATGTCGCCCAATCTTGGGAAAGAATGAAATTGATGCTTCGCAATTGCCCTACTCATGGTTTGAATTTATGGATGATCATACAAAATTTTTATGCCGGATTGAATTTTGCTTCTAGAAATCTTTTAGATTCGGCCGCGGGAGGCACTTTTATGGAAATTACGTTAGGGGATGCTACCAAATTGCTTGATAATATTATGGCTAATTATTCTCAGTGGCACACCGAAAGATCTTCTAGTAAAAAAGTGCATGCTATAGAAGAAATCAATGTTTTGAGTGAAAAGATGGATGAACTTATGAAGATGTTTGCTCCTAAAAATACTCCTCTTGATCCCAATGATATGCCTTTGTCTACTTTGCTTGAGAATAATAATGAATCTATGGATGTGAATTTTGTTGGTAGGAATAGTTTTGGAAACAACGCTTATAGAGGGAATTTTAATCCTAGGCCTTACCCTAGTAATCCTTCTAATAATTATGGAAATTCCTACAACAACTCTTATGGAAATTTTAATAAGATGCCCTCTGAATTTGAGAGTAGTGTTAAAGAGTTTATGAATTCACAAAAGAATTTTAATGCTTTGCTTGAAGAGAAATTGCTTAAAGTTGATGATTTGGCTAGGAATGTTGATAGAATTTCTCTTAAATTTGATTTTTTAAAGCTTAGATCTATTCCTCCTAAGCATGATATCAATGAGTCTCTCAAAGCCATGAGAATTTCCATTGATGAGTGCAAAGAAAGAACCGCTAGGATGCGTGCTTCCAAAGATGCCTTTATTAAAGCGTGTTCTTCCAATTCCTATGAAAATCAAGATGAAGATCTAAAAGTTATTGATGTGCCCCCCATTAAATCTTTGTTTTACAATATGAATCTTGATGAATCTGAATATGATCTTCCTTTACCTAGAAGGCGTTCTAAGAATTCGGAGTTTCTAGATCTTGATGATGAAATTGATGAAAGTGGGATTGAAATAAATAAAACCGTGATGTTGCTAAACCCACTATTTTGGATCTCAAGGAATTTAATTATGAAAATTGCTATTTGATTGGTTGTATTTCCTTGTTGCAATTCGTGCTAGATTCTCCTCATGTTTATAGTCAAAATAAAGCCTTTACCGAACACATTGTTGATGCTTTGATGCAATCTTATGAAGAAAAACTTGAGTTGAAAGTTTCTATCCCTAGAAAACTCTATGATGAATGGGAACCTACTATAAAAATTAAAATTAAAGATTATGAGTTTCATGCTTTGTGTGATTTGGGTGCTACTGTCTCTACTATTCCCAAAACTTTATGTGATTTGCTAGATTTCAGTGATTTTTATGATTGCTCTCTAAACTTGCATCTTGCGGATTGCACAATTAAAAAGCCTATGGGAATAATTAATGATGTTCTTATTGTTGCAAATAGGAATTATGTGCCCGTAGATTATATCGTTCTTGATATAGATTGCAATCCTTCATGTCCTATTATTCTTGGTAGACCTTTCCTTAGAACGATTGGTGCAATTATTGATATGAAGGAAGGGAATATTAGATTCCAATTTCCCTTAAAGAAGGGGATGGAACACTTCCCTAGAAAGAAAATAAAATTACCATATGAATCTATCATGAGAGCCACTTATGGATTGCCTACCAAAGATGGCAATACCTAGATCTATCCTTGCTTTTATGCCTAGCTAGGGGCGTTAAACGATAGCGCTTGTTGGGAGGCAACCCAATTTTATTTTGTGTTTTTTGTTTTTGCTTCTGTTTAGGAATAAATAATCCATCTAGCCTATATTTGGATGTGGTTTTATGTTTTAATTAGTGTTTGTGCCAAGTAGAACCTATAGGATAACCTACGATGATAGTTGATTTGATTCTGCTGAAAAACAGAAACTTTGCGCGCACGAATTTAGTTATGATAAATCACAGAAACGTGCTTTTGCGTTGATTCTTTTTGATTCTGATCAATAAAAAAATTGTCCAGGACTTCCTATTTTGGTAGAAGTTTTAGAGTTCCAGAAGTTTGCGTTAGTTACAGATTGCTACAGACTGTTCTGTTTTTGACAGATTCTGTTTTTCGTGTGTTGTTTGCTATTTTGATGAATCTATGGCTAGTAAAATAGTTTATAATCCATAGATAAGTTGGAATACAGTAGGTTTAACACCAATATAAATAAAGAATGAGTTCATTACAGTACCTTGAAGTAGTCTTTTGTTTTCTTTCTCTAGCGGAGCTCACGAGATTTGTGTTGAGTTTTGTGTTGTGAAGTTTTTAAGTTTTGGGTGAATTCTTTTGATGGATTATGGAACAAGGAGTGGCAAGAGCCTAATCTTGGGGATTCCCATGGAACCCCCAAGATAATCCAAGGACACCAAAAAGTCAAAGCTTGGGGATGCCCCGGAAGGCATCCCCTCTTTCGTCCACTTCCATCGGTAATTTACTTGGAGCTATATTTTTATTCACCAACATGATATGTGTTTTGCTTGGAGCGTCTTGTATTATTTGCGTATTTGCTTGTTAGTTTACCACAATCATCCTTGCTGTACACATCTTTTGAGATAGCCATACATGATTTGGAATTTGTTAGAATACTCTATGTGCTTCACTTATATCTTTTGAGCTTGATAGTTTTGCTCATAGTGCTTCACTTATATCTTTTAGAGCACGGTGGTGGATTTGTTTTAAAGAAACTATTGATCTCTCATGCTTCACTTAGATTATTTTGAGAGTCATTAATAGCATGGTAATTCGTTTAATGTTAATATACTTAGTGTTCAAGACATGTGAAACTTTCTTTTTAGTAAATTGAATACTAAGATAAGTTTGATGCTTGATAATTGTTTTGAGATATGGAGGTAATAATATCAAAGTCACGCTAGTTGATAATTGTGAATTTGAGAAATACTTGTGTTGAAGTTTGCAAGTCCCGTAGCATGCACGTATGGGTAAAGTTGTGTAACAAATTTGAAACATGAAGTGTACCTGGCTTGTGCATCCTTATGAGTGGCGGTCGGGGACGAGCGATGGTATTTTCCTACCAATCTATCCCCCTAGGAGCATGCGCGTAGTACTTGAATTTTTTGATGGGTTCTAAATTTTTGCAATAAGTATATGAGTTCTTTTGACTAATGTTGAGTCCATGGATTATACGCACTCTCACCTTTCCGCCTTTGCTAGCCTCTTCGGTGTCGTGCATTGCCCTTTCTCACCTTGAGAGTTGGTGCAAACTTCGCCGGTGCATCCAAACCCCATGATACGATTTGCTCTATCACACATAAACCTCCTTATATCTTCCTCAAAACAGCCACCATACCTACCTATCATGGCATTTCCATAGCCATTCCAAGATATATTGCCATGCAACTTCCATCATCATCATCATGCTATACATTACTTTTGTCATATTGCCATTGCATGATCATGTAGTTGACATCATATTTGTGGCAAAGCCACCATGCATTATTTTCCATACGTGTCACTCATGATTCATTGCACCATCCCGGTACACCGTCGGAGGCATTCATATAGAGTCATACTTTGTTCTAAGTATCAAGTTGTAATTGTTGAGTTGTAAGAAAAATAAAAGTGTGATGATCATCATTATTAGAGCATTGTCCCAAGTGAGGAAACGATGATGGAGACTATGATTCCCACATAAGTCGGGATGAGACTCCGGACAGAAAAAAGAGAGGCCATAAAGAAAAAGAGAAAGGCCCAAACAAATAAAAAATGAGAGAAAAAGAGAGAAGGGACAATGCTACTATCCTTTTACCACACTTGTGCTTCAAAGTAGCACCTTGTTCTTCATGTAGTGAGTCTCATATATTGTGCTTCAAAGTAGCACCAAGATCTTCATGATAGTGAGTCTCATAAGTTGTATTTTTATACTAATGGGAATTTTTCATTATAGAACTTGGCTTGTATATTCCAATGATGGGCTTCCTCAAAATGCCCTAGGTCTTCGTGAGCAAGTGAGTTCGATGCACACCCACTAGTTTTCTTTAGTTGAGCATTCATAGCTCTAGTGCATCCGTTGCATGGCAATCCCTACTCCTCATGTTGACATCAATTGATGGGCATCTCCATAGCCCGTTGATTAGCCTCATCAATGTGAGACTTTCTCCTTTTTTTGTCTTCTCCACACAATCCCCATCATCATATTCTATTCCACCCATAGTGCTATATCCATGGCCCGCGCTCATGTATTGCATGAAGGTTGAAAAAGTTTGAGATTATTTGAGTATGAAACAATTGCTTGGCTTGTCATCGGGGGTATAGAAGTTGGGAACATCTTTGTGTGACGAAAATGAAGCATAGCCTAACTATATGATTTTGTAGGGATGGACTTTCTTTTGCCATGTTATTTTGAGAAGACATGATTGCTTTGATTAGTATGCTTGAAGTATTATAATTTTTGTGTCAATATGAACTTTTGTCTTGAATATTTCGGATATGAATATTCATATCATAAGTAAGAAGATTTATATTGAAATTATGCCAAAGTATCACTCCGCATCAAAAATTCTTTTTTTTATCATTTACCTACTCGAGGACGAGCAGGAATTAAGCTTGGGGATGCCTGATACGTCTCCAACGTATCTACCATGGAGGGGGCATCCACCATGGAGGGCTTCTACATCATCACCATAGCCCCTCCGATGAAGTGTGAGTGGTTTACTTCAGACCTTCGGGTCCATAGCTAGTAGCTAGATGGCTTCTTCTCTCTTTTTGGATCTCAATACAATGTTCTCCCCATCTCTTGTGGAGATCTATTTGATGTAATCTTCTTTTTGTGGTGTGTTTGTTAAGACCGATGAATTGTGGGTTTATGATCCAGTATTATCTATGGAAAATATTTGATTCTTCTCTAAATTCTTTTATGTATGATTGAGTTATCTTTGCAAGTCTCTTCGAATTATCCTTTTTGGTTTGGCCAACTAGATTGGTAGTTCTTGCAATGGATAAGTGCTTAGCTTTGGGTTCAATCTTGCGGTGTCCTTACCCAGTGACAGAAAGGGTTGCAAGGCACGTATTGTATTGTTGCCAACGAGGATAACAAGATGGTTTTTTTTATCATATTGCATGAATTTATCCCTCTACATCATGTCATCTTGCTTAAGGCGTTACTCTGTTTTTAACTTAATACTCTAGATGCATGCTGGATAGCGGTGGATGAGTGGAGTAATAGTAGTAGATGCAGAATCATTTCGATCTACTTGTCTCGGACGTGATGCCTATATACATGATCATTTCCTAGATATACTCATAACTATGCTCAATTCTGTCAATTGCTCAACAGTAATTTGTTCACCCACCGTAGAATACTTATGCTCTTGAGAGAAGCCTCTAGTGAAACCTATGGCCCCCGGGTCTATTCTCATCATATCAATCTCTATCACTTTATTTACTTGCTTTGTTTTTACTTTGCCTTTTACTTTTTACTTTGCATCTATCTATCATAAATACCAAAAATATTATATCTATCAGATCTCACTCTTGTAAGTGACCGTGAAGGGATTGACAACCCCTAAGCGTTGGTTACGAGTTGCTATCGTTTTGTGTAGGTACGAGGGACTTGTGCGTGGTCTCCTACTGGATTGATACCTTGGTTCTCAAAAACCGAGGGAAATACTTACGCTACTTTGCTGCATCATCCTCTCCTCTTCGGGGAAATCCAACGCAGTGCTCAAGAGGTAGCAATTATATAGTAGGCTTATCAACCTACATGAAATAGATGACGTCACACTCAATGAACAATCATTGATTTCTAAAATGCCTGCTTCTGACCACCCTGGCCCACCAAAAGCTCATCTGCCATGCGTGATGACCCACAAGTATATGGGATCAATTGTATCCCTTTTTGATAAGTAAGAGTGTCGAACCCAACGAGGAGCAGAAGGAAGTGACAAGTGGTTTTCAGCAAGGTAATGTCTGCAAGTGCTGAAATTGTAAGTAATAGAGTAGTTTGATAGCAAGATAATTTGTAACGAGCAAGTAACGGTAATAGTAACAAAAGTGCAGCAAGGTAGCACAATCATTTTGAGGCAAAGGACAGGCCAAAACAGTCTCTTATGATAAGCAAAGTGTTCTTGAGGGTACACGGGAATTTCATCTAGTCACTTTCATCATGTTGGCTCAGTTCATGTTCGCTACTTTGATAATTTGGTATGTGGGTGGACCGGTGTGTCAGCGTTCTGGGAACGGGGGTCCCCAGACTTGCCTGTCTGCGGCCTGCGGCGTGGCTCAAGCAGTGGCCCAGTACGACCCGTCTTCATCGACCCAAGCTCAAGACCCTCGCGAGGGGCCAAGCCTCGCGGGGCAGACGATGCAAGGCTTCCTCAGGGGCTGCCCTACCAGGCAGGCTCGCAAGGAGGCGGAGAGATCAAGGCAAGGAGTACCATGGGAGGTGCTCATGACGCAAGCCATGACGATCGAGACTAGGCCGGCGCCAGGCGGGCGCCAGCCAGCGCAGTGTCCTCGTTTGCACTTTGGTGCAAAGGGAGCAAGCGCAGGCGCGAAGTACCGAGGCATCAAGCAAAGGTTACCATATCGGTGCAACGAGACCAAGACCAGCAGAGTGGTAGGACGGAGGTCACCGTGGAGCCCAACACGGCGTCATCGCCAGAACCTTTGGCAGTCGAAGACCAACTTTAGTCAGGATAGCTTGTACTAGATGTTCCCCTTCAAAATGGCCGTTGTTGGGTCCCTTCCCGCTCAATATTTTGGAAGAGGATCAAGGCCTCTATATATAGAGATAGCCACCACCGTAGAAAGGGGATCGATTGAGTTCTCACCAAGGGGATGGATCGAGTTCTCACCAAGCCAACAGAGACCGAATCCACCCAAGTAGAACACCACACCAGCTCAAGAACACCCCTCGCGAGGCTGTTCTTCCTCTGTACTATTCATCATCAGCCCCAGAGGCAATCCACCACACCACACACTAGAGTAGGGTATTACACCACAACGGTGGCCTGAACTAGTATGAACCTTGTGTCCCTTGAGTTGTTCATCGTGTAGCTTAGATTCACGGCGAGGCGTTGGGACGTGGATCGGTAGGAAGTAGATCTTCGTACGCACCCCAGAGTTTGAACCTTAAGGGTTTTGCCGAAACCTGATATCCGGCATTTGGTGCTCCAGGTAGGGGTGCACCGGAATCTTTCTTTCGCTGTCCCGCGTTCCATCGTTCATCGCATCCATGGCAGACGCTCGCCGAGCTCGCGCCGAGCGTCGGGCTGCTCTCGCCGCCCACGTCGCCCAGACGGCTCCCGTCAGTGGGCCTCCTCGTTGTTTCCCGTCGCCTGCCGCCAACGCTGCCACCAGCCCGGCGGGGAACGAGCAACAAGCATCATCGCTGCATCCCTCGCTGTGGTGGGAAGGCTGCACCGCCACTCCGTCGCTAACTCCAGCTGGTTCGTCGTCTCAGGCCCGTCGCGCTCCCACGGACGCGCATGCCGCGTTGCTCCTGGCACGTGAGCTCCTGCACTACCGCCCCGTCGATGACCTCTACGAGGAGTGGATCACTCGCATCACCGAGCTCATCAGCGCCGCAAGGGGCTCTCCTGCACCATCCCTCTCGCTGCCTCGCCCTCCGTCCTGCGTGGGTGATGCATCTCAGGAGGTGCCTCCGCCACCTCCTCCCCAAGAAGGTGCCCTGGCTCCAAGGTGCGCGGGCCCTGGACGAGACCTGCCGCGTCCAGCGCCCGCGCGACAAGAAAGGAGCTGCCAAGAGATCCCTCGGCCTCAAGAAGGCGCTCGTGTGCTCCCCGCTCCAGCACGTCAAGACCGCATCCCTGCGCCAGCACGTCAAGACCCCATGCTGCCCCTGGCGGCGGCGTGCGGGAATCTCCAAGAGCAAGCCCCACGTCTACAAAGGGCTCCGGTGGTCACTGCAGGCTGTCGCGCCTTCACCACCGAGCTACGCAGTGTCGCCTGGCTGGGCAAGTGCAAGCCAGATCTGCCTCCTCACTATGATGGCACTACCGACCCTGCGGAGTTCCTACAGCTGTACGAGCTGGGCATCGGGGTGGCCAATGAAGATAAAAAGGTCATGGCGAACTGGTTTCCCATGGCGCTGAAGGACGATGCCCGCACCTGGCTCCTGAACCTGCCTCCCGGCTCGATCTCCTCTTGGGACGAGATGCGCACCCGCTTCATCGCCAACTTCCAGGGCACTCGCGACCGTCCTCCAGTCGTGGGTGACCTGCGCCGCGTCAAGCAGCAACCCAGAGAGACCTTGCAGAAGTACATCCAGCGCTTCAACAGCGCTCGCCTCAAGATTCCCAAGGTGACCGAGGAGGCCATCATCTCAGCATTCTCTGACGGCGTCTGCAACGTCAAGATGAAGGAGGAGCTGGCTATCCACAAGGATCTGTGCACATCCCTGGAGCTGGTCAACCTGGCAACCAAGTGCGCAAGGGCTGAGGAGGGGCGCGTCTCCCTTCTCGAGCTTCCAACTGCTGACCCAAAAGAGAAGAAAGCCAAGGCCAAGGACATGAAGCGCAAAGGAGCAGCTGTGCTTGTAGCAGAACCAGACACGAAGCGCGGCAGGGACCAGCCGGAGTCGTCCAAGGGTAGCCGATTCTCTGCCTACCACAACCTCTACACCCACAACACCAATGAATGCCAGGAGCTCAGGGCCGTTCGAGAAGGACGCATCGGTTGATGCCCCGAGCGCAACGACCGGGGCTACGTCCGAGGAGAAGGAAGAGGTGGAGGACGATGGGATGACCGAGGCCCTCGCCAGGAGTGGCGTGATCGACCTCGTGAGGATCGCTGGCAGGACCAGCCTCGCGAGGGGGCTTGGAGGGATCAACCTCTCGAGGACCGACCATAGGGCAACATAGGCCTTCCTCCTCTGCCACCACTGCCAAGAAGGAATGACAACCACCACCAGGATGAAGGGGCTGGGGGCTTCCAGGAGCCACGTGCTATTGCTTGCAACCTGGGCAGTGCCCAAGCCCCAGCCTCTCAGTGCATCTTCAAGCAGTTTGCTCGCGAGGTGAATGTAGTCCTCCCTAGGCTCGAGGCCACGCGCCCTCTCAGGTGGTCCATGTGCGCCATCACGTTCAGCTCAGCGGATCAGCTCAAGTGTGTGGCTACAGCTGGCGTCCTCCCAATGCTTTGCTCCCCAGTCATCAGCAATGTTCAAGTTACCAGGACCCTCGTCGATGGCGGTGCAGGACTCAACATTCTTTCCGTCGAGACGTTCAACAATCTCCAAGTGCCATATGATCAGCTTTAGCCAACCAAGCCTTTCTCAGGAGTCATTGACGGTTCCACCACACCGATAGGGCAGGTTTGCCTCCCTGTCACCTTCGAGCAGCGCAAGAACTACCGTACCGAGCTCATCAACTTTGACGTTGCCCACATTCGCCTGCCATACAATGCCATCCTCGGGTATCTAGCCCTGGCCAAGTTCATGGCGGTGACTCACCATGGTTACAATGTCCTCAAGATGCCGGGAAGCGGCGGAATCACCATAGTCCCCTGCAAAGAGAAGGATGCGGTGTGCTCTCTCGAGCGTGCCTTCCAAGCTGCATCAGTTGAGGACCCAGACATCAAGAGTGAGAACCCTCCCGAGGCAGTTCCCAAGAAGAAGAAGACATCATCCGGCTCAAGGCCTCAGGAGGTAGGCATCTCCGAAGGCACCGCGTTAGGATCTGCGCCCGTGCAAGGGGCGCCTCCCTCCGTCGCATAGGAAGGCGCGCCGGGCGCCCACCTCGGGCAAGGCTCGGGGGCTCTCTCCTGGAGGGCCTCAGACTTTGCCAAGATCATGAGGGAGGCGCTCGGGCACCACTTGGAGGCGTGCTTCACGGCACGTTTTCCTCAGGAAGGCATGGGGCAAGGAGGGCCCAACCCTCAGGAGTTCATCACCAAGGCCACTCAGGAGCTGCAGGAATCAAGAGTCATACGCGGCGATCGCCGCCCACCAGGCATAGCTCCCCATCCAGGCGAGGATGGCAGGCTGCGTGTCTGCATCGACTACCCAGGGCTCAGCCGAGTCGCGTTTCAGGAGTGTTTCTGGCCTTCGTGCGTGGGACGCTGCGAGGGTCCGTCACACATCTACGTTCACATGCCTTTCAGCCCGCCGAACGCGGCTGCTGCTCACCAGCGTCTTCTGTGGAGCATTCTGGCAGCTCAGGAGGCCAGGCACCATGCAGTCCTGGCAGAGATGGAGATGGTCCTCGAGGAACCGCCCGGACCCCCAGAGCCTCCCGAGGCTCAGGGCTCCGGCGGCTCGTCGGGATTGGCCTCTTCACCGCGCATCATCAGCTACTTCAACACCCGCTCTACAATGGTATCAGGTGACATCTTTCGAGTTACTTGTGGCTTGTTATTATGTGATTTTTTGCATGAAATTAACTGCACGTTAAACGTGTTGAGCGCTCGACATTGAAGCAATCTAGGTCGTTGGATGACAAGGAATACTTGTGGCTTGATGACGTTTTATATTTAATTTGATATGGCTCTAGCTGAACATTCAATCGATCAAACCATAGATTTCGTTCAGTCTGACTCCGACTTTAATATACGACGATCGATCTAAAATAAACGGAAATGATAAACGTTTGGATTTTAAGCATGGCAATCCGAACGTTTTTCATGGCAAATTTAGATTACGCGGTGACGGCGGGGGCGTCTTGCGGAGGGAAGCGGCTCCTCTGCCGTGCTCTGTGTGTCGTCGGGCCACTGACCGCCGGCGACGGCGGGGTCTTGCACTGTTGTTGGCGTACTCCTGGACGTTGGCCTAGCTTCAAGGAAGGCCAAAATGTTCTGGACTGCAGAGCGAGTCAACTGGCGGGAGGAGGCGACCGGTGTTGGTGCAAGGAAGCGGTCGAAGGCGGCCATCCATGTTGCTAAGGGGGGCACTGGCACCTGCGCGGGGACATGCGCTGGCAATGGCGTAACAGAGACATTTGTGTGCACGGGCGCGCACGTCAGTGCACGCGCAGGCGCATGCGGTAGCAGGTGCGCGTGCACTGGCACGGGCGTGCGCATCAGTGCACGCGCCGGCGCATGCGCTGGCAGGTGCACGGGCGTGTGAAAGTCGGCGGGGACCTCGTGGAACCCCGTGGCATCATGCTCGGCGACAATGTGTGGCTCCCAGCCCATCAATGCCACGGGGATGGGCGCTGGCGCAGTCGGGGCAACGGGAGCCGGAACGGGAGTAGGGACAGGCACGACGTCTTCCCGCAAGGCCAGTTCAAGCTCGTACCCATGCACCTTATGTTTTTGAGACTCCAGCTAGGTGTATTCCTCAGGAAACTGGAAGACTAAGGGCAGACCATCATGATGCGACATGGCGTACGTTTAGGTCAGGATGGTTGGAGGTAGACAACATGAGAATCGGAGAGGAAGAGAGAAGATTGTAGCGATACCGGGTAGTGCGGGCTTGATTTTAAACTGCGGCGCTGACGACATTAAAAGTGGGAGCAGTTGGGACGAAGGTGGGTGGTGGAGCCTGGTCAAAGGGCTCGCCTCTCGTGAGCCTGCACAGTGGTCTGCTCGCACGCCTCCCTGTCAGCCGGCGCAGCGGTCTACTCGCACGCCTCCCGTTGACTCACATGCTTGCTCGGACGACACCTGCAAATGAGAAGCGGGACTCGTGGCGGCATGTAAACTCCCACGGTTTCCATAGTGAAAGCGTTCGCCTTAACGTGACAGGTCTTTGTTCCAAAATACCTTGGCTCTTCATATGTGCAACTTGTCATAAGCAGCTTGTCTCAAATTGAATAAAAAAATTACGAAGGAATTTTTGTGCCATATCACATGAGCATGCTCAGTTTCAAGAATTTCTGGTCACTTTTGGATTTTTTGAAATTTAAAATCCAGGATTCGAAACAATATCATAATCTGCATCATGCAATAAATTTTCAAGCCATCCATCTGTCCTGTTGTATTTCTTAAGAAAGGATTTGGTCAAACATTTTGCTTAGTTAGACTTCAGACAGGTTATATATGTAGAGTAAAATGATAATCCCTTCATACAAGTGCATTGCCTGATATATTAACTCAAGTACTAGGCACGAACAAACGGGCCCAATTATGTGCTCATCCTGGTGTAGTAGTAGTAGTACTAGGCAATGCAGTTGACGGGTGACCTTGGCGAGCGGCGACCGAGGGAATTGAACCGTGCTCGGCACGGTAGGTAACGTTGTAGTTACTAAAGCATCCCTCCATTGTTCATCGGTAGTCATTATGGACCGGGGACATGAGGGGAATTTCCTAGGGATGGAATTCTGGCCGCCAGATATTTCGACTCGAAACGCGGAGGGTCGACTGGTTGGGGTTGCCTAATGTGCATACCACACACGCCACCAGAAGGACATAAGCCTGGTTTTTTTAGGATCAACACGAGCCAAGGTCTGGCTGGTACGCTGTTGGGTCCTACCATTCGAGAATACGAAAGGAATCTTTTAAATTGCCGAACAAATCTATGTGTATTACAATGCCTGTATTTTCCTTGCAAATACTAATCTCAACGTGGTAATTGATTTATGACGAGTTCTTGAATTAGAGTGAGTTTGTGATATAGTGATCTCAACGTGGATTTCACATTTCATGGTATCCCTAGTAAGTTTTTCATTGCAAATTCAAGTTTAAAAGATGAATAGTATGGAGGTGGGAAAACTTTGTATGTATCAAGCATCTGACCACACACACACGCGCACACACACGTGCACACACACAAACACACACACACACACACACACGAACACAACAACAATCCAATAAGTATAGTGCATCTATTTTTTCCAAACCATGGATGTATGACATGAATTAAAAAATACTCCTTCTGTTCCTAAATATTAATCTTTTAGAGATTTCAACAAGTGACTACATACGAAGCAAAATGAGTGAATCTACACTCTAAAATATGTCTATATACATCCGTATGTGCCTGTCCATTTGAAATCTCTAAAAAGACTAATATTTAGGAACGAAGGGAGTAAAATGTAATACATGCATGGTCCTCAATTCAATATTTAAAATGAACAGGAAACTGAAACATGAATATTAAGTCTAGTACTACAGTACATGCAAATGTTGTGTTTAGGCGGATCTATGATTGTCGGGGGTTAACCCCTCTACCTTAGATAAGATTGTGAAGCTCTGTTTAGGGTTGTTTAGATTATATTTGTCCCCACCCTCCCAAACACCGATTGGTTATGCACCCCCACCCCTCCTCCCTGGGAGAATATCATGTGCCCCCATACCTTAGATGCTATATGCCGATACGAGTTGCTTGGAGCTTGTAGATCTGAGATGTAGCAGCTCACATGATGTCTTAATATTTTTACAGGAAACTTTGATGAGTTTGAGAATTGCACACAATTTGTACAAAAACTACTCAGATGCCCTTGGATCCCATATCCAACGACCTCGAAGCTCGTATCACCATAGCATCTAAGATGAAGGAGGACATCATATTCTCCTGTATCTAAGAATATCATGTGCTACCACACCTTAGATGCTTTGGTAATACCAGCTCTTCGGAGCCGTTGGATTTGTGACCCAACAACTCCTCGGTGGTTTGATTGTTTTTTTGCAGAAAAGTCCCAAAAGAGTTTGGCCACTGCTTACAAGCACAAAGACTGCTCAGATGCCATTGGATCTCAGATCAAACAACCTCGAAGCTCGTATCACCGTAGCATCGAAGCGGCGAGAGCACCTTATTTTTTCTCGGACAGGAGAATATGAGGTGCTCCCGCACCGTAGATTCTATGGTGTTACGAGTTCACGGAGATCTAACGGCCCACAGTAGGAGGTTTGAATGTTTTTGCAATATACGTCTGAGAGAGTTTGGGAATTAAGCAGAAAGTACAAGTACTACACATGTGCCATCTGATCACTGATCATACGACCTAGATGCTCGTATCGATGTAGCGGGTAATTAAGCTACGGGGAGCTCCTAATGTGAGCAACGGGGAGCCGTTGGATCCAACATGCAGCGGCACACACGAGGCCTGAATGTTTTATTTGCAAAAAAACTTTTGGAGAATTTGGAAATTGCGCATAATTACAAAGACTACTCCCAAGCCATTGGATCTCACTTCCAACGATGTAAAAACTCATATCACCATAGAATCTAAGCTACGGGGTGGATGTGATGTTCTATGCCGCTGTCATTTTTGTTCGTAAACTTGCAAAATGCGTGTAACTCGTGCTGTTACTTGTCTAACCGCGCAAAGTGTTTGTTCAAAAAAACCATCCTACACTAAAATTTCGGAACAACACACGGGAGTCCCACTTGTCATTAATCAAATTTGGACCTAAAACTAACAAATCTAAAAGACGAGATTCGAAGGCAACCTGGACTACAAACCGTAAGTCGATAGCCTGAAACAACAACGGTTGTTGGCTTTGTCCCATAACTTGATTTTATATAGTATTACGTTGAGTAGAGTAGAGGGAGTGCCTCGTCAACACGTGCATGACCGTTGACTCACTTACTGGTGGGTCCCAGGTCTGTGATCTCTCTCTCCTCTCCATCGTCTAACCTTTGCACGGGCACACATGAAGAGCGGCGCTAGCTTGCCGTGGTGTTATTATAACTAAAAAAAGCTTGGAAAATAGAAGAATCGCCTAGAACAAAAGATGTTGTGGCTGGTCGAGACGGAGCTAACCACACCTATCCTCCGTGCCATGTTAGCATGATGAAGTTGTGTGGCTAGTGGGGTGTTTTCGACCGACTGGCTGGGTCCCGAGGTCGAACCATAGGTACTATGTCTGATACAGTATATTTTTACACGCACATTTTTCCTCCATCTCGAGACGTGGCACACCCTACCACGTGGTTTCATGGTCCTCCTGGGTGGTGCACGCATATATTCTTCCTGATGTGGGACGCCCTATCATGCGTTTTCTGGGTCCTCCTCGGTCGTAGCACCGAAGCAAGTAAATGAGTCGTCAAATCATGAAAGACCACCTTTCCCGCCGAGTACATCAGTGAAGCACGGTGGCTAGCTAGTTAGGCTAGTTCGACCGAATAGCTAGGACGCCACCACATTTGTTTTTTCACCCCTTTTTTTATCTACTTGCCGGCAGGTAAATTTAAATATCCCGCGCGGCGTTGCTTTGGTGTTTGGGTGCGGCGGGATTTTTAATTTTTTGATTGATGGGAGCAGGAGCGGCAGGATTTTTAATTTTTTGATTGACGGGAGCAGGTGCATCAGGAATTAGTCATGATGACTCCGCGTGTAAAACCCACTGCTCCCTGATGTGAGAAGTCATCGACTGGTGTTTTACCATGGTGAAAACTAAAAGATTCCCCGCTGCTCGGCTGGCTCCCTCCACCTTCCCATAGATTGCATTGCCTTTCAGCCATTTCGCCCCCTTTGCTTCCTCTCCCCATTGCCTCTACTTGGTGCCATGGCAGCGCAACAGATCATGGAGTCCGAGGTGAGGCGCCTGACATAGGAGCTCTAGGCCAAGGATGCGGAGCTCGGGGCCAAGGATGTGAAGATCCGTGAGCTCAAGGAGGAGAGGAGTGCCATGCTCTTCCGTTATGTGCGAGAGTTCATGGAGCTTCAAAAGCGGCAGACGTCCACCACAAAGATGCTCGAGGCGTCGGTGGTGTTGCTGCAAAAAGTGGGAGATATGATAGGCCGTCTGGGGAGCCGGCTGGAGCGCGAGCGGGCCGATCGTGATGAGTTCCAGGATTGCCTCAGCCACTTGGTGAACCAAGTTGTCGTGCACGTGTTGCGGATGCGCGATGCCTACCGTCGTGCCAGTGCGCCCATGCCGGTCGTTGGGCTAAACCTGTTCGACCACCCGGTCGACTTCAATGAGCTGCGGCTTCCTGACCTAGTCTCCTTCTTCACCTATATCTCCGAGGAGCTGAGTCGTCTCCGCGTGATGGTGGGGGCGGAGCTAGAGAAGGAGCGGTTGCAGGCTGCCATCACCGTTGCTGGGTGAATCCTTTCAGGGCTCCATCACTGGAATCCATTCGTGCCATTGGACGCCGTCCTTGACGAGCTGGCTCCCATCGACCGGGAGCGGGCTCTGCGAGCGGTTGCACCCTGCATCACCAACATCATGCGCCTCGAGAAGCAGAGGGACTTCAGTGGTGTTTAGGCGCCCTCTGCATGGACATGTCCATGTCTCGGTGCAGCATGACCGTTGGATCAAACTCAGACGATGCAGATCAGTCACTGTAGCACAAATCGCGTGGGTGTGTTTGGTTGCATTCTCATCTCAATATAGTTGTTCCCTCTTCGTGTATTTGTGTTAACCTACTAGTGTGGACTCATGCACCCTTCATGCACTCTGCCAAACACCCAAAAGTGGGTCGAGAAGGGAACTTTTGCTCCCATCTCGTGCACCCTTCATACACCCTGCCTAACACTGATTCGTGCTTCATATGGTTCATGTTTCGTGGAGCACTATAGCATCGTACTCTCTGCGCGCTGTAGACATAGTTCAGTTAACATTGATCTCACCGTTCATTCTCGACCGGACAGTCGAAAAAGTGGTACTATGTTACTACATTACTGTTCATATAGTTGACATGCACACAACATCATTTGTTATCGTCATATCTTACTACACTAGCAACAAGATTATGTAGTACTGACATATGAACCACTGCACATGCCTAGTAGTAGGAGTACCGTGTATGTTCAAGTGGCTGCCGTGTTTCGCACTCCTCCTTCGTAAGAGTGGAAACGCTTGCTGTAATCATTTTTTCTTCAGAAAAATAGTGGACACGCTCTACCATGTGGATCCTCCTCCAGCCATGCACTAAATTACTCAATTTCGCCGACGTGTGGGACAGCCAGCATTGGGGTCCACCAGCCATGCACTAAATTACTCCGTAATAGAGTGGCGGTAGACTACCCTGATCGAAGCACCGCAGTAATACCCAATGAGCCGTCAAATCACAAAACCCCCTCCTTTCCAGCAGTAAGTTGGATGGACGAAGCAACCATGATTTCACTCTTCTCTCTCAGCTTCCTCTCTTGAAGAAAACCCCCACTCACTTTGCTTCTCCCTCATCTCGTTCCACATTTCACTCTTCTCTCTTAGCTTCCTCTCTTGGATGGATGCTGGAGCACCGGCCGACGTGATGTCTATGGCTCTGGCCAAAACCGTCGAGGCTCATGGTACGAAGAAGCGCATTTCACTCTTCTCTCGCAGCTTCCTCTCTTGGATGGATGCTGGAGCACTGGCCGACGTGATGTCTATGGCTCTGGCCAAAACTGTCGAGGCTCATGGTACGAAGAAGAGCAAGCACCCCACCGAGACTACCGCAGACAAGCTCAAAGCCATCGCCCTGTCCAAGGCCCCCCTCTCCGGGATCGCTCATTAAGCAAGTCCAGGTAATATCTCTTCTTGACGATATTTTTCTTGATCTTGATCATGTTTTTTCATCTAACACGCAGTACTAGTACTAGTAGTACAACTTTCTGGGTGATCCTACATGTGATTTTTGTGTGCCGAATGACGGTTCTAAATTCCTGTTTTGACCAAAACATGCGAGAGGTTGACACTGATTTCTTATAGATTACTTTCAACTACTCCCTCTGTCCCAAAATTCTTGTGTTAGATTTGTCTAGATACGGATGTATCAAGTCACATTAACTTGATACATCCGTATCTAGAAAAATCTAAGACAAGAATTTTGGGACAGAGGGAGTACTTTATGAACATTAATGCTATCTTTGAATAGGGTATATTTGCCTCAGTAACTTGTGTTATGGATATTGCAAGTAATCCCTCTGCTCTCATGCCTTTGAAGACATGTTCTAGTGTATTTGTTCACTCATTTCTATGTGTATATGTAGTCATATATGGAGTATAATATTGAAAACCATCTTATATTTCTGAACAGAGGTAGTAATAAAATATGGTTTCTGTTTGAACTAGAACCAAGTTCGTGGTGGAGATGAAGTTCTTAAAGTCATGCCATGTGAACTGGAAGACCTGAGGATGAGTTCTACTGCTAAACTATCCAGCTGCTATGTCCTTGTCGCCACGTGTACTGAACTAGTGTTTTCCTATAGCATTGTTGTCAGGCGTGTTCTCGAGGCTGTACTTGACCACAACAATTTCCTGGTTGTGCCTTTGATTACAAAGGGTGTGGTTCTTGTAAAGCTTCCCAACAAATCTGGTGCGGCCTGTCTACATCATCATGTGTATGAGTGGAAAGACCACTCTGTTAGGTTCTCCAAGGTTGACGAGATGGTGATGGTGCAGGTAGACATCTCTCATGAAGTCCATGGCCTAGCTAGTTATGCGGGGTTCATCCCGTAGGTCGGTGGCAAGAAATAGTCTGCAGAGTTTAATTAGTGCAACTTTGCTTCTCTATAGTAAGTACTATTGTTCAGTACTTGATTTGTGTTTGTGAACCCTGTATTGCTTAGTACTGCCGCTTTTGGTGTGTGTTCAGTCCTGAGAACAATCTATGTTAATGTCCGTCCACTCAATTCAGTCTGTATATTTTGAAGTATCCAGATCATCTTTTTTGTGAGGACGGTTTATAAATTTTTATGGTTACACTCCAATATTTGTATGCATTGCAGGGTTTATCGCACCCACCAGGATTTCCAGTCCCATGGATGTTTCGTCCATATGATTTGTAACGACCTTTCGACTGTCCTGCTTGTGGGAGTAGGCGGGGGCCCTGCATGCCACCCATAGTTGGATGATCAATCTTCTGTTTAGTACTTCAACATAGTGATTTTCTGGTAAGGATTCACTCGTGTCACATCAAGGAAATCTTATTGATTTACTGTCTAAATCTTATTGATGTAATGTCATGTTTTCTTTCTTTTCTTGCAATTTTACGATGCAGGTTTTGCCATGTGACATTCATCACAGAATAAACCGTTTGGTTTGCTCTACGATGGCTATTTTTGCAGGTTTAACTTCTTATGTCGTGTCAATAACGAAGGAACTGTCCATCACTTATATTACTGGAAAAAATTGGTTCAGTCTGTTGTCTGAGTACAAGCTGAATCCATATGATGAACTGTAGTTTGGTTTAACAAAAACGCCATAATTAGTCCATCTCGCGTTTAAAAGAAATGAAGAAAAAACTGGATCACGACCACGGAGCCTAGTCAAGTTAGAAAGCTGATCATAGCAGACCAGACATGACCGCCGCTGTCTCGCACATAGGTACCACCTTCAGCAACCGATCGAGCACCGGCAATTGCTCTAGCACTGACAGCGGCAGCAGCTCAGTCTGATCCAGCTAAGGATTGGGCACCAACTGCGTCAGCGGATCATGATGATCTACCGGAGGATCGGGCATCGACACCGGCACCTGCTCCGACACCGGACCAGCTCTACAAGGAGCACATCTCCGGAAGCAGCAGCGGCTTTGGCACCTGCACCAACACTTGCACTTGCAACTGCTCTGGCCCGTGCAGCGGCAACCGAACGAGCAGTTGCACCAGCAACAGACTGTGCTGCAGTTCGCACTTCATATACCAAAGTCCTTACAAAAACCGACATGTCCACCTTCTTGGTAAGCATTGGCCGCCCAAGTGCTTCGTTCTTTTTTGTTTCCATGTTGTTTCACATGATTCACTATGTTGATCTAACTATTTGGGTATGTCTTCTTGTTTGCAAATAGAGAATTCCTAGAGCAATGAGGGAGTCGTTCAACAATCCGGGCGACCGCGGCCAAGTTTCTCTTACCATGCGCAGCCTTGGTGTGAATGAACCTGCTCAATATACGTAAGTACAAAGGATGGTCGCATGATGATTGATGCTAAAGGATGGTCTAGGTTCAAATCTAAATCATATCTTGCAGTAGGGGATGATGTCAAAATTGAACTTTCTCGGCAAGGAGAGCTGATCCAAATCAACTTTGAAATTCTTCAGTAGCAGCACGCAACTGCCGAACTGATCTATCCTCCAAGAGATTTTGATGTAATAATCTCGCATGGTGAAACAAGTGTCCTATGTGTATAAGTAGTACGATAGTATTATTTATCACATGGTATATTGTTGGTAGAATTGCAACTCTCATTGCTGGTTAGGAACTGTCATCATATTTCATTCCAACAGCTGCCGTGATTTATTCAATTTTGTGTATTCGCCTTGCGACAACATCTAAAACCAGTGCCGTACCGATCGCTTGCAATATGAAAAGCGCTGAGGTAGAACACATGGGCCCCCAAACATGCAGGGTGGGCTTGCGGCCCAATGTCCAGAACCGTGAGCCTGTCTGAGTATTATATTCTCAGCTGAACCCCCATAATGCTCGTGCGTTGCACATAACATCAAGATGCATTTGTATGAGTATTTTATCTTGTGAGAGAAAAGGATGAACGAGGGAAGGCCTTATTTGCAAATGTGGAGAGGTGTGTGGGTACCTTTTTCCAAAATTGCCATAGTTTCCTTCCTATCCGTCAGATTTAAATTGGACGACCTATATTGCAGGATGGAAGGCACACCATCATCACCAACTCGTCTATACTGTGTTAAAAACAACTCTGTTTTTTATAATTATATATGTTATATATATTCCCCTTGATTTTTCTTATGTATAAAGTTGTGATATAAAAGATTTGTGTATTTCTTTACAGAGGGAGTATCTCTCTGTCAAAATATTTATGTGTAACTAGTTACTTCTGTCTTTCTACTTCCTTGCGCTGATATGTGGGGCATCCGGCAATGGGGTCCACGTGGCATATCTACCAAATTAGAGTGCACAACTGCACGGTACAGACGCCCCGGTCATAGCGCCGCAGTAATGGCCAATGAGCCGTCAAATCACAAACCGCCCCTTTCTAGCTTTAGCAGCAAGTTGGACGGACGAAGCGGCAATATTTCACTGGGCCTGAATCCCCTTCTCCCTCGCCTGCTTCTTTAGAGAAAACCCCCTCTCGGCGATTGCATAGGGTTTTCTCATGGAGAACAAGGAATGAATTCTTCATCCATCCCCGATAAATCCATGCCCCTTAGTCGCGGGTAATCCTAGGATGGCAGCCGCCGCCGTTGATGCATTTTTCTTCCTACTGAATCTAGTGCGTTTCATTTGCAGTGTCCAAAGAGCGAGGACCCTACAGGTTTCTGCGCCCTCGGCAAGACGCCACACTTGTTCCTTCTCATCCTAACATAGGATTTTAAAACGCACACAGTATGTTCCTAGAATCCTCTTTTCTATCCAGGAGGGTGGGTTTTTTTTGAACATGTTGTCGACTAATTTGGAAAGTTGGATTGATATATTTGGATAAAAGGTACTACTAGTATGATGGTCAACACTGACGTGAAGGAGGAAATTATTTCTAGATTTGGATAGGGAATACATTGTGTTCTCATATTATTTTTCCTGCAGTGCATTATTTGCTCTGCCAAAACACATGTGCTCAAGATGCTCAGCCTTGCCATAACTGAATACACCAGTTTAATGGTCACAGTGAAGACAAGCCATGGATATAAGTTCCGAGTTGGGTTCATGAACCAAGAAGATCGCTGCTTTTTTTATGGCCGAACTTGGATAAACTTTCTCAAGTGTTATGGACTGAAAGTTGACGCACAAATGTTGATGGAAATAGTAGAACCTGGTCTCATCTTCACTGCGATCTTCCACCCCGACGTCGCTCCAATTGTTCATCCATGTTATTTCTGTATCTGGTTCTTGGTTGTTGCCTCGATTACTTCTTAATCCACCTACTCTGTCTAACTAATCACAATTTAACTTTAGAAGTAGCAACGAATCTCTCACGAAGATGCTACTTCTAACTAATATTTTCTTATAATTGGTGGCATGTGTAGGTTTTTTCAGAGTTAAGAAGGCTGCTCATTTGTTATTCTGTAAGAACTCGGCTGTTACTGATGGCACTGAAGTTGACTGGGACGACATCCACAAGTTCCTACACTTTATTGATCGTCTTGAGGTCCTTGTGGGGCGTTTCAATGGCGGAAGGCCACGTGGGATATGTGTGCCACTGCTGCACTCGTTGAATAGGTCCAACTGTGTCGAGAAACTTATGGTACAAGCTGTTTTCTGTTATATATGTTGTTCATAAACTATTGCTTATACATAGTTTTACAACTGTGATCTTCTTGAAACAGAAACTGCCCAGTTCTATTGTTCCTATACAGATGCCTGACCATGGTTGGGTCAGACTTGCACTTGGTCACAACATAATGTTTATGTCGACCTACTCCATTCCCCTTGGAGGTGAAAAGATACTTATTCATGGGTGGTCTCAAATAATAAAGGCCCGTCCATCTTGGAGAATAGGACAAAAGATTATGTTCCTGCTTTTCCATGGCTCTAAAGCGAATATCTTGTTTATTGACCACATTGTGAGATGAAGCCCCTTTCAGAAGGTTGTGGATGCGTGGGGTGGCGCCTGGGCCTTGTCCTAGGGCTTGGAGGCCTCACCCTTGGTTAACTATAGGAAAAGTAGCACTGCTCGAGGCATGCTTTGTAGGGTTGAATCTATATAAGTACTCATACTGCTTTCAGCTTTGGTTGTTAAGTGCCCCTGCTGGTTTCAGTTAAGGTTGTTAAGTACTCCTGCTTCTTTTACAGTCTGTCGTGTTTCTTTAGTCCTGTCTTCCTCCAGCCGCCAAAACCAAACCAGCGCCGGCGGGGCCGCCTACTTCTGCCTCCCACGGCTGGCTGCGCCTCAGCGCACGCATCACCGCCCCATCGTCTCCTAAATCATTAACGCCGACGTCCGAGGCCTCGCCGTCGTCCTCCGCGTGCTTTGGTGCGATCGCCGCTATGCCGCCCTCTCGCATTGTCAACATGGTCAACAAACAACTGGAATCGACAAAAGTACGTGGATAGGATGACAGTAGGGGCCCACCATGTCGGTGTATGGAAAAATTAAATGCTTCCTCCTAGTGTTTTCCTGACATCTGGGACCCACGATATTGTGAGCGTATATAGTCAATAGATAAGAGAACAACACAAGATTGGCTGACACCTGGGACGTAGCTGCTCGAGCAATATTTTTTTTGTTATTGTTGAGACGGAGCAGGGTTTGAACTGGGCTGTGGCCCGTCTAGCCCAGGCTTATATTTTATGTTCACCATCTGACCAGCCGAGCTATTTTTTCTTTGTGATAATGAGCCCAGTTTATTTTTTCTGAAGAATACCCAATCCAGGCCTACTTATTTTTCTACACCCTGATGGGTTGCAACTCTTTCAAGACGCCTGCAAATCTTGAAAGTAATATGAAATGGGTTGTAAATATAAAAACAAATGACAAATTGACAATTACTTTATAATTTCTGAAAAAAAAATTCACATTTTTAGATTCCTATTTCACGGGGCTTTAACCTAATTTAAATATATCTTCAAAGTACTTTAAATCTGGCTTGACTTTCTGTATTAAAAATAGTTTGGAACCCACAGAAATATGCAAAATTTCGTTTAAAATTTTGACCCTGGCCCTGGCCAACCAAAAAAAAACGGAGTGCAATAAATTGCATAAGAAGTTGCAATGAGCTATATATAAATTATTAAAAAAATAGGGAATGGTCTAACTTGTGGGCCTATTAAGTTGACATGTATGCAAGATTTTTTTAGTTGTTATATACTTCAACAAACGATTGTAGCAGACATAACCGTTGGATGTCAGTCCAACGACCGTCGTGTTTCTTCAATCTCTGATCTTCTTGCTCCAGCCGCCGAATCTAGTGCCGGCGGGACCGCCTGCTCCCGCCTCCCGTGGCCGGCTGTGCTGTCGCGCAGGCCTCACCGCCCCTACTACTCCCACCACTGGCCAGGGCATCCCTCTACTCACCCACATCCCTTGTTATTCTGTGGCGACGGCAGCCTCACACCGCAGCCGAACCAGTGAACCCTCGTACTCCTCTCCACGCGGGCTTCCACTGCCGCGTCTTCCCCTACTCCGTGTCATCCCCTTCCTAGGCCTCGCCGTCATCCACCACTATGGTGCTCTCGGCGCGGCGTGGTCAATGTGGTGAACTACCGACTTCGATCGAAATAGTACTGTACGTGGAGAGGCTGACAACTAGGTCCACGCCAGCCGCAAGGAAGTGCCTCCTTATTACGCGCAAAATAATTATTCCCCCACCTGATAGCAGGGACCCACCGGGGCAGGCCACCGTGTTTCATGAAAAAAATGTTTCCCCCCGGACTGATGGGACCCACCGGACGGGAACCGTATTTTGTGAAAAAAACGTTCCCCTCGCTATCAGCTGGGACCCACCGGAAGTGCCTCCTTATTATGCACAAAAAAATGAATAACCCCTGCTAGCTGGGACCCACCTTGGTGGGAGGCTGCCCTATGGGCCTACTAAGTTGACGGGGACGGAGGGCTTTGTCAACTTAGTCAATATGAATGATTCTAGCTCCAGTGACCATACGATGTCCATCCAACAGCCGCTGTGCTTCTTCAACCTCTGGTCTTCTTGCTCCAGCCGCCCAAAGTAGCGCCGCTCGTGCCGCATGCTCCTGCCTCCCGTGGCTGGCTGTGCAGCCGTGGAGGCCTCACAGCCCCCTACTATTCCCACCGCTGGCCAGGCCCTGCGGCGACGGCAACCTCACACCGTAGCCGAACCAGTGAACCCTCGTACTCCTCTCCGCGTGGGCTTCCATTGCCGCATCTTCCCCGGCTCCGTGTCGTCCCCTTCCTAGGCCTCCTCGTCGTCCACCGCCCTGGTGCTCTCGGTGCGGTGTTGTGACGCCCCCGATTTAATCGTACACTAATCATGCACGCAAATGTGTACGATCAAGATCAGGGACTCACGGGAAGATATCACAACACAACTCTACAAATAAAATAAGTCATACAAGCATCATAATACAAGCCAGGGGCCTCGAGGGCTCGAATACAAGTGCTCGATCATAGACGAGTCAGCGGAAGCATCAATATCTGAGTACAGACATAAGTTAAACAAGTTTGCCTTAAGAAGGCTAGCACAAACTGGGATACAGATCGAAAGAGGCGCAGGCCTCCTTCCTGGGATCCTCCTAAACTACTCCAGGTCGTCGTCAACGGGCTGCACGTAGTAGTAGGCACCTCCAGTGTAGTAGGAGTCGTCGTCGAAGGTGGCGTCTGGCTCCTGGACTCCAACATCTGGTTGCGACAACCAAGAAGAAAGGAAAGGGGGAAAAAAGGGAAGAAAGCAACCGTGAGTACTCATCCAAAGTACTCGCAAGCAAGGAACTACACTACATATGCTTGGGTATATGTGTAAGGAGGCCATATCAGTGGACTGAACTGCAGAATGCCAGAATAAGAGGGGGATAGCTAATCATGTCGAAGACTACGCTTCTCGCAGCCACCGTCTTGCATCAAGTAGAAGAGAGTAGATTGAAGTCCTCCCAGTAGCATCTCCAAGTAGCATCTCCAAATAGCATCTCATAGCATAAACCTACCCGGCGATCCCCTCCTCATATCCCTGAGGTAGAGCGACCACCGGTTGTATCTGGCACTTGGAAGGGTGTGTTTTATTAAGTATCCGGTTCTAGTTGTCATAAGGTCAAGGTACAACTCCAAGTCGTCCTGTTACCGAAGATCACGGCTATTCGAATAGATTAACTTCCCTGCAGGGGTGCACCACATAACCCAACACGCTTGATCCCATTTGACCGGACACACTTTCCTGGGTCATGCCCGGCCTCGGAAGATCAACACGTCGCAGCCCCACCTAGGCAAAACAGAGAGGCCAGCACGCCGGTCTAAACCTAAGCGCACAGGGGTCTGGGCCCATCGCCCATAGCACACTTGCACATTGCGTGGGCGGCCGGAAGCAGAACTAGCCCCCTTAATACAAGAGCAGGCTTACGTTCCAATCCGGCGCGCGCCGCTCCGTCGCTGACGTCTGAAGTGCTTCGGCTGATACCACGACGCCGGGATACCCATAACTACTCCGACGTAGATGGTTAGTGTGTATAGGCTCGTAGCCGACTCAGATCAAATACCAAGATCTCGTTAAGCGTGTTAAGTATCCGCGAACGCCGAACAAGGCCAGGCCCACCTCTCTCCTAGGCGGTCTCAACCTGCCCTGTCACTCCGCCTCAAAGATCCACACAGAGGGCCGTCGGGACAAAGGTCCTTTCAGCCCCCAATCAGTGAATCACTCGCGGGTACTCTTCGAGCTGACCCGACTTTAGTCACCATCTGTATAGTATGTATGTATGTATAGTATATACCCGTGATCACCTCCCGAGTGATCACGGCCCAATATTATAGCAAGGCAGACTGACACGAATGTAGGGCCAACAATGATAAACTAGCATCCTATACTAAGTATTTAGGATTGCAGGTAAGGTATCAACAGATGTAGCAACAATGTCAGGCTATGCATCAGAATAGGATTAACGGAAAGCAGTAACATGCTACACTACTCTAATGCAAGCAGTATAGAGTAGAATAGGCGATATCTGGTGATCAAGGGGGGGGCTTGCCTGGTTGCTCTGGCAAGAGAGAGGGGTCGTCAACTCCGCAGTCGAACTGGGCAGCAGCAGCGTCGGTCTCGTAGTCTACCGGAGAGAAGAGGGGGAAGAAACAATGAATACCAAGTAAACAGATGCATATCGATGCATGACATGTCAAGAAGCGATGCTAGGCGTGCCCTAACGTGGTATAAGGTGGTACTGGTCAAGGGGGGAATCATCCGGGAAAGTATTCCCGGTGTTTCGTGTTTTCGGGCAAAGGAGCCGGAGGGGGAATGTTGCGGGTTCGATAGGTTAGGGGGGTGTGGTGGACGAACGGACTGCGTATCCGGAATCGTCTCGTCGTTCTGAGCAACTTTCATGTTGAAAATATTTTAATCCGAGTTACGAATTAAAAGATATGATTTTCTAAAGATTTTAAAACATTTTCTGATTTTAATTATATATTTAATTCCAACCTTATCCAAAACAGTGTGTGATGACGTAGGCATGACATCAGAGTGATGTCAGCAGGTCAACTGGTCGGTTGACCAGTCAAAACTGACATGGGGGACCCACCTGTCATAGATAGTGGGTTAAACAGAGTTTAAACTAATCTAAAATTAGTTAGTAAACCTACTGGGCCCACCTGTCAGTGTCTAATTAAGTTTTAGTTAATTAACTAAATTAATTAGCAGTTTATATATTTGTTTTATTTGTTTTATGGCATGGGCCCGCATGTCAGTGCCACTGGGCTGCCCAGTCAGCACGTTGACCCAGTCAACAGGTCAACAGGGGGCCCTGGGCCCACCAGTCAATGGCCCAGGTGGCGGGACCCACGGTGCCAGGTCAGCAGGGGCGGTTCCCGCCGCCGGCGACCAAAAGCACGGAACAGGCCCACCGGAGTTCGCCGGAAAATGCACACAGTGCACGGATCCGCGCGCGCCTGGGCTCGTTCGAATGAGCGCGCAGAGGCGCATCTAGCGGGGGCGGTGGCGTGGCCGGAGGAGGACCGCAGCGTCACAGGTGACGAGCGGGGCGGACGCCGGCGTTCGGCCGCGAGAGGGAAACGGCGCTGCAGCACGGCGGCAAGTACCCTAAACGGCCAGGAGGCCTCTACGGGCGCGTGCGAGCACAATAAGCATGAGCCCGGGACCAAATGGTCACCGGACGGCTGCCGGCGACGAGCGCGTGCGGTGACGCGTTCGGGCGTTCACCGAGCTAGGAGCTAGCGGCCACGGAGCAGCGCGCGAGCGGGCGCGTTGGGTTCCTGGGTGCACCAGGAACAAGATGCCGTGCTCAGGAGAGCACGACGGAGAGTACGGCCACGGCGGCGAGGTGATCTACGGCGACGGGCTCTCGGCAACGGCGAATAGGCAGCTACGGTGCGCGAGGGAAAAGGAGAGCGGGGCGCGGGAGCTCACCGAGTGGGCGCACGGGGGCCCGGTGACGGATTAGTAGCAGCAGCGGCGCGACGTAGACGGGAGATTGGCGTTGGTCGGGGTCGATGGCGACGGCGGCGACCCGAGGAAGACGACGACGGGGATCCCGCGCTGTAGAGCTCCCCGGATCCTAATCATCAGCGTGGAGGACGTAGAGGAGGATGACGGTGCTCGGAGACTAGTTGGAGGGGCTCGGGGACGACGGTGGCCGTGGTTAGCACGGCGGCGCGGCCATGGGCGCGCTGGGCGGATTTGAGGAGCGAGCGGGGGGGCGGAGATCGAGGAGGAGAGCAGGGGGGCAAGTGGGGAGGGGAGCCCGAGAGGGCGCGGCGTCAGCGCCCTTATCCTCTCCAGGGGCCTGTATCGGCGCGGGGCGGCGAGCTGGTCCGACGGCGACGCGGGCGCGGTCGGACGAACAGTGGGGGGGTGTGGGGAGGTGGTGACAGAGGTGGGGAGGTGGCAGCTAGGCCACCTGGGCCGACCGGGTGCGAGGGAATGGGCCGAAGCCCAGGGGGTCTTTCTCCTTTCCTTTTGGTTTAGTTTTAGTTTTTCTGTTTTTTGCTTTTATTTATTTTCTTTTCTGTTTTAAATCACTTTAAATTATTTAGACATTTTATAAAAATGTGTTTGCTGCACCATAATTACCTATGTAATATTCGACAACCACCGAACATTTTTGTTTTAATTTTTGATAACTTTTATTGCTATCATTAATTTGAATACGAATTTCGAACGGTTTCGAATTATTGCGAGGATAGTAACAGTAACCGAGGTGTCATGGCATGATGAGCGTGGAATTACTGTAGCTTAATTATCCGGGCGTCACAATTCTCCTCCACTACAAGAAATCTCGTCCCGAGATTTAAGAGGGGGACTAAGGGGGAAAGTTTGGTAACGAATCTAGCGGGTCTTCTCATCCTGGCTTGCTCTTCTCGAAGAGGTTGATCCCTTCCGTTGATATCTTCATTTCTCTGTTTCAAGCCACCATGATCAAGTTGTCATCCTTTCTTCAGGAACTTTCACCGCACTTACGAAAGAATAAAGGGGCTGGGAGAACAGACCTCTACAAGGTTGACTAACTTGTTGATAACATCGGGGACGGTGGGGGAAGTAACTCTCGAATTAAAAACCCTTAGACATTATTGAGAACAAAGTGAGGAGGTATCCTGAGAAGTTTCGAGCAGATAGACAATCGTTCGTTGCCTGAAACAGGGTGTGAAAGGGGTTCAGTGCAATGGGAATAAGTATTGCGCCTGATACCATAATATATCACTAGGCAGGTGGCCCGTGAATTACATACAAAGTCAAGCGCGAGGAATAACTTTGACAATGGGTTGTACAGGAGAGTCAGGTTTTGATCCTGTGGAACTGTGGGTTATGGGCCCACCATGTGGGTTAAAGTAAGAAGGTCGTTGACATCTTGCACAATCATGTAAGTAAGGCATGTCAGAGGATAGCCCGTCAGTTATGTCGGCAACAACATCAGTACCTAGGGCGAGGGACGAAGAGAACCATTCTCCTGCTCGTTGAATGAGGCGGACCATTAGGCAAGTTCTCGTCCATCGATGGTTACCAGAATGTCATCAACAATAATAACAGGGTCTTACCGACACGATTGCACACCTAGGTGTGTAAAAAAGCAGAAGAATATTACTGCTTAGATCATATAGATCACCAGAAAGGTTAAACAAAACAATGGAAAGAAAAAAAAGTGATCATCAGATTAAATGGAACAATGGAAAGAAAAATGTGTTTAAACACATTATTCAGGGGTATATCCTTCCCAAGGACAAACAGAGCATGATATCCACGACAAGATATAATGTAGAAAACTCTTTAGGTAGGGGAGAGAATTTTCATGACATTGCCCATACAACGGTGTTTGGGTAATTGAGCAAGAAACATTTAGCATTTGGCTTCAAATGGTCTTGTTGAAAATCGGAGTACCATAGACATGCTTCGAGATAGCATTGACATGGTCATCAGGTGAAGATCAGACTTTGGAAACACGAAGGATCCATCAGTAATAACTTGTAGAATAAGTCTTACAATTTCCCCATGGATGAACGGATAACCTTGCTGAAAAGGAATCTATAATGATAGGTCCTCCAGCCGGGGGGGGGGG
>NC_041389.1:317164212-317170507 GCF_002162155.2 Triticum dicoccoides | reverse complement strand
GGGGGTGCTAGGCATGACATCATGTTACCGGGTCATCAAAGGATCAACATCATAACTCTTGGAAAGTTGTCCTAACCATCATATCTGACGGAGATTCAGGTATGATTGGTGTCAGGATACCTTAGGCTCAGGATTCCTGAGAAGAAAGGTGCAACACCAATTGACGGGATGACACTGTAAGATTCTCGGGAAATGAACTATGAAGTGACTTCCGTTAACAAGAGTTCATCATTAACCCAAGGAGAGGACAAGGAGGTGTCTGGTGAACTCAACGGCAATTCACCGAGATTCCCAAAAGATGGATTTCCACCATTAAGAGTACAAGGAGATAACATTTGTCAGATCAAATGATATAAGGAAGTATGCTCGAGGAAAACATACACAATTAAACATTGGTTGAAAGGTGCGCCCGAAATATGGGTTGGGTTGCACGACCAATGTCAGAATGGTGATTCAATTAGCGAAGGACTTAGAATGAACTATCGCCCATTCACTTCAAAGAAATAGGGTTGCTAGAAGGAAAGAGTCCAAACAACATCGTTCACTTGTTGGAATTAACACGGGGACCAAGAAAGAATGGTGATGGTGAGAAGTATTTCTATGTCAAGAATTCTCAAGAGGTGGAACAATTCTCAGAACATTCTTGACATAAAGGATGGTAATACTCCAAGGTAAATAAGAACAATTGCTGGATAGCAAGGAACTCAAGGTATAACACCAAACATGAACAAGCTTGTGTTGGTGGGAGGGCAATAAAGTGGTCGACGATAATACAATTTATTGAGGGCAAGGATGGTATTTCTCATCATGAATTCAATTGATATCCTGGATGAGCTCAGAATGTTGATGATCACGACACCTTTGTCGCGAGAGTTCATGAAGATGTAATCGATCGGTAACGACATCAAGTCAAGTAATGATGAAGTGAAAGGTTATTGGAAACAAGGGTACGACACAAACTCGAAACCAAGCTTGTTGTTCAAGGCGAAATGATATGACGATGAGGATCGACGTAAGGTTAGTTCATCGTCGAAAATTGGTGCTCCGAGAATAAGGACCAGGTAGCACAGTTAGAATCGTCACGACAATGATATAGCCAAACAGGCTAGTAATGGCGTGATCGGGTACAAACTCATACTTATAGAAGCTTACTGAAGAGTTGTTGAACCGAAGAGCGGACTCGGTTCAGTTATCGGTGTCTTTGAGTGTTCAATAACTTAGAGCCCATGAAAAATTGTAATCAGTGAGTATGTAGTACTTGATGAAGAACTTATAGGAAGTTATGCAGTTCCAAGATAATCTCGAGATACCATGGGGTAATACTCGACGACAGATCAAAGTAGAGGTTGTACCGGGGTATTGATCCACAGAAGACAAGTGCTTACACTTGCATCGAAAATGGTATTTAAAGGAGAACATGGTCGGAACCACGATTGTAAAAGGCCATACCCCAGATATAAGATGAACTTATATCAAGGGAATAATTAATTTTAAAAGGAGCTTCGATGAGAAGATGTACATCGGGTCCATGGGCATGAACACAAAGTTCAAGGTCGACTCCCACTTCTCCAAGGCATAACCTTTCATCCACTTCTCGCGTTCGATTAAGTTGCAGTGTTGAAATTTTATTTGGCGAAGCACCAGAAGAGTATGACTCATGAAAACTTTCGGGTTCACACGGTCTAGAGTAAGCATATGTTCAACCCTTAGTGGCTTCTTAGAAACATATACCACAAGTTTCAAGAGTAAATAACACAAGCCCGAAAGCAGAGTATGGTTGGCCAAGCGGAGGATACGACTTAACAAAGGCATTAGGTATCAGGGGAAGAACTCACAAAGTGATCAAATGTGAAGGACACTGTCGGATAATAATCCAACAGTGGATATGGCGATCCACAATGGGGCTGATATGAGTATCGATACCCAATCAGAGGAAGAAAGAATGCACGGGCATCATATTATAGGACAACTGAATAATTTGATGCTTAGATAACAAAGGAATTAAGATTTCCAAAACAAAGGATCAGAAGCAGATGTTCTGACCAAGGATGGATAAGTTCAATAGACTTAGGGGCACAACCGACGGCAATTTAATTGGTTGATAACCAGCTCATGTCCAAAATGACGTCTGAGCCGGAGGGATGAATTCTAGGACCTGATTGAGGATTGCGAGCATTCACAACCTATTGAATTAACAGACCCAAATGATAATGACAAGGGATGTCAATAAGACTACGAGACTTATGGGATTAACCATAATGCGAGCAAGCAAGAATTTCAAGAGCCAAAGGCTCCAGAAGATTTTCGGAAGATCGAATAATATTTTGAAGACTTTTGTGAAACTCATGAACAACTGGGGATGAGCGGATACTCGATAAGTGCAATAATTAACCATAGGGGTATTCAAGTGACAAAGAACAGCAAGGCAGTAAGCTCAAAGGATTATCGAAACAACGACGAGTTTTTCAGGTTATCTTGTAATAACAAGACCAACTGGGGATGAATGTAAGAATAACAAGTGCAAGTAGTTATCCATAAGGGTTTGCGGTGGAAGGGGAATTGCAAATGCGATGAACACAAGTTCTCGGGTTAACAGCGGAGAGTATCTTCAGGGTCTTCTGGTGCAGCAGACGATCATCAGTAACAAGGGGCTCTCCGGGTGAAAGTGATAACGAGATCCTATTGTTAGATTTAGTAACTTCATTTAACCCGAATAGAGGAGAGATCAGAGTCCCAGAGTAAAGGTCGAGGAGTAAAAGATCCTAATACCACCCAATGGCGACGTGGGCCCGTAAGGCACACAGCCAAGTTAGTAAAAGTTTTTGTAATGTCTAGACTCGACTTCGGCCAAGGAGTTGGAAGGGGGATTCCTACAAGCAGTCGGCTCTGCTACCAACTTGTGACGCCCCCGATTTAATCGTACACTAATCATGCACACAAATGTGTATGATCAAGATCAGGGACTCACGGGAAGATATCACAACACAACTCTACAAATAAAATAAGTCATACAAGCATCATAATACAAGCCAGGGGCCTCGAGGGCTCGAATACAAGTGCTCGATCATAGACGAGTCAGCGGAAGCATCAATATCTGAGTACAGACATAAGTTAAACAAGTTTGCCTTAAGAAGGCTAGCACAAACTGGGATACAGATCGAAAGAGGCGCAGGCCTCCTGCCTGGGATCCTCCTAAACTACTCCAGGTCGTCGTCAGCGGGCTGCACGTAGTAGTAGGCACCTCCAGTGTAGTAGGAGTCGTCGTCGAAGGTGGCGTCTGGCTCCTGGACTCCAACATCTGGTTGCGACAACCAAGAAGAAAGGAAAGGGGGAAAAAAGGGAAGAAAGCAACTGTGAGTACTCATCCAAAGTACTCGCAAGCAAGGAACTACACTACATATGCATGGGTATATGTGTAAGGAGGCCATATCAGTGGACTGAACTGCAGAATGCCAGAATAAGAGGGGGATAGCTAATCCTGTCGAAGACTACGCTTCTCGCAGCCACCGTCTTGCATCAAGTAGAAGAGAGTAGATTGAAGTCCTCCCAGTAGCATCTCCAAGTAGCATCTCCAAATAGCATCTCATAGCATAAACCTACCCGGCGATCCCCTCCTCATATCCCTGAGGTAGAGCGACCACCGGTTGTATCTGGCACTTGGAAGGGTGTGTTTTATTAAGTATCCGGTTCTAGTTGTCATAAGGTCAAGGTACAACTCCAAGTCGTCCTGTTACCGAAGATCACGGCTATTCGAATAGATTAACTTCCCTGCAGGGGTGCACCACATAACCCAACACGCTTGATCCCATTTGGCCGGACACACTTTCCTGGGTCATGCCCGGCCTCGGAAGATCAACACGTCGCAGCCCCACCTAGGCAAAACAGAGAGGCCAGCACGCCGGTCTAAACCTAAGCGCACAGGGGTCTGGGCCCATCGCCCATAGCACACCTGCATGTTGCGTGGGCGGCCGGAAGCAGAACTAGCCCCCTTAATACAAGAGCAGGCTTACGTTCCAATCCGGCGCGCGCCGCTCCGTCGCTGACGTCTGAAGTGCTTCGGCTGATACCACGACGCCGGGATACCCATAACTACTCCCACGTAGATGGTTAGTGCGTATAGGCTCGTAGCCGACTCAGATCAAATACCAAGATCTCGTTAAGCGTGTTAAGTATCCGCGAACGCCGAACAGGGCCAGGCCCACCTCTCTCCTAGGCGGTCTCAACCTGCCCTGTCGCTCTGCCTCAACGATCCACACAGAGGGCCGTCGGGACAAAGGTCCTTTCAGTCCCCAATCAGTGAATCACTCGTGGGTACTCTTCGAGCTGACCCGACTTTACTCACCATCTGTATAGTATGTATGTATGTATAGTATATACCCGTGATCACCTCCCGAGTGATCACGGCCCAATATTATAGCAAGGCAGACTGACACGAATGTAGGGCCAACAATGATAAACTAGCATCCTATACTAAGTATTTAGGATTGCAGGTAAGGTATCAACAGATGTAGCAACAATGTCAAGCTATGCATCAGAATAGGATTAACGGAAAGAGTAACATGCTACACTACTCTAATGCAAGCAGTATAGAGTAGAATAGGCGATATCTGGTGATCAAGGGGGGGCTTGCCTGGTTGCTCTGGCAAGAGAGAGGGGTCGTCAACTCCGTAGTCGAACTGGGCAGCAGCAGCGTCGGTCTCGTAGTCTACCGGAGAGAAGAGGGGGAATAAACAATGAATACCAAGTAAACAGATGCATATCGATGCATGACATGTCAAGAAGCGATGCTAGGCGTTCCCTAACGTGGTATAAGGTGGTACTGGTCAAGGGGGGAATCATCCGGGAAAGTATTCCCGGTGTTTCGTGTTTTCGGGCAGAGGAGCCGGAGGGGGAAAGTTGAGGGTTCGATAGGTTAGGGGGGTGTGGTGGACGAACGGACTGCGTATCCGGAATCGTCTCATCGTTCTGAGCAACTTTCATGTTGAAAATATTTTAATCCGAGTTACGGATTAAAAGATATGATTTTCTAAAGATTTTAAAACATTTTCTGATTTTAATTATATATTTAATTCCAACCTTATCCAAAACAGTGTGTGATGACGTAGGCATGACATCAGAGTGATGTCAGCAGGTCAACTGGTCGGTTGACCAGTCAAAACTGACATGGGGGACCCACCTGTCATAGATAGTGGGTTAAACAGAGTTTAAACTAATCTAAAATTAGTTAGTAAACCTACTGGGCCCACCTGTCAGTGTCTAATTAAGTTTTAGTTAATTAACTAAATTAATTAGCAGTTTATATATTTGTTTTATTTGTTTTATGGCATGTTCCCGCATGTCAGTGCCACTGGGCTGCCCAGTCAGCACGTTGACCCAGTCAACAGGTCAACAGGGGGCCCTGGGTCCACCAGTCAGTGGCCCAGGTGGCGGGACCCGCGGTGCCAGGTCAGCAGGGGCGGTTCCCGCCGCCGGCGACCAAAAGCACGGCGCAGGCCCGCCGGAGTTCGCCGGAAAATGCACACAGTGCACGGATCCGCGCGCGCCTGGGCTCGTTCCAACGAGCGCGCAGAGGCGCATCTAGCGGGGGCGGTGGCGTGGCCGGAGGAGGACCGCAGCGTCACCGGTGACGAGCGGGGCGGACGCCGGCATTCGGCTGCGAGAGGGAAACGGCGCTGCAGCACGGCGGCAAGTACCCTAAACGGTCAGGAGGCCTCTACGGGCGCGTGCGAGCACAATAAGCATGAGCCCGGGACGAAATGGTCACCGGACGGCTGCCGGCGACGAGCGCGTGCGGTGACGCGTTCGGGCGTTCACCGAGCTAGGAGCTAGCGGCCACGGAGCAGCGCGCGAGCGGGCGCGTTGGGTTCCTGGGTGCACCAGGAACAAGATGCCGTGCTCAGGAGAGCACGACGGAGAGTACGGCCACGGCGGCGAGGCGATCTACGGCGATGGGCTCTCGGCAACGGCGAATAGGCAGCTACGGTGCGCGAGGGAAAAGGAGAGCGGGGCGCGGGAGCTCACCGAGTGGGCGCACGGGGGCCCGGTGACGGATTAGTAGCAGCAGCGGCGCGACGTAGACGGGAGGTTGGCGTTGGTCGGGGTCGATGGCGACGGCGGCGACCCGAGGAAGACGACGACGGGGATCCCGCGCTGTAGAGCTCCCCGGATCCTAATCATCAGCGTGGAGGACGTAGAGGAGGATGACGGTGCTCGGAGACTAGTTGGAGGGGCTCGGGGACGACGGTGGCCGTGGTTAGCACGGTGGCGCGGCCATGGGCGCGCTGGGCGGATCTGA
>NC_041389.1:317100178-317163799 GCF_002162155.2 Triticum dicoccoides | reverse complement strand
TGAGGAGCGAGCGGGGGGGCGGAGATCGAGGAGGAGAGCAGGGGGGCAAGTGGGGAGGGGAGCCCGAGAGGGCGCGGCGTCAGCGCCCTTATCCTCTCCAGGGGCCTGTATCGGCGCGGGGCGGCGAGCTGGTCCGACGGCGACGCGGGCGCGGTCGGACGAACAGTGGGGGGGTGTGGGGAGGTGGTGACAGAGGTGGGGAGGTGGCAGCTGGGCCACCTGGGCCGACCGGGTGCGAGGGAATGGGCCGAAGCCCAGGGGGTCTTTCTCCTTTCCTTTTGGTTTAGTTTTAGTTTTTCTGTTTTTTGCTTTTATTTATTTTCTTTTCTGTTTTAAATCACTTTAAATTATTTAGACATTTTATAAAAATGTGTTTGCTGCACCATAATTACCTTTGTAATATTCGACAACCACCGAACATTTTTGTTTTAATTTTTGATAACTTTTATTGCTATCATTGATTTGAATACGAATTTCGAACGGTTTCAAATTATTGCAAGGATAGTAACAGTAACCGAGGTGTCATGGCATGATGAGCGTGGAATTACTGTAGCTTAATTATCCGGGCGTCACAGGCGTGATCAACGTGGTCAAGGAACGACTTCCATCAGAAGAGTAATTACGTGGAGAGGCTGACAGCTGGGTCCACGGCGGCCGCAAGGAAGTGCCTCCTTATTACGCGCAAAATAATTATTCCTCCACCTGACAGCAGGGACCCACCGGACGGGCCACCGTACTTCGTGAAGAAAATGTTTCCCCCCTGACCGCTAGGACCCACCAGCTACATCTTCGCACACAAGGAAGTGCGTCCGGGCAAAAAAAATGATTCACCCCCCTAACTGCTGGACCCACCATCTACATCTCCGCATGCAAGGAAGTGCTTGACAGTCGGGACGCACCTGGTTGAAGCATACGTAGTGTTGTCATACTGGTCGCGAACGTTTACGTACATACTGGTCGATGTAGAGGCACGCACGTATCGTAGTAGAGGCGCACACGTAAAATTTACACATACGTAAAGTGGCCAGGGTGCAAGAAAGTAAATACGGCCACGTACGCACATACGGGTGGGGTCTCAAATGCCTACTCGTGCATATGTACGACCAGGGCTCGTGTACATGGGTGCATCGGAACAGAGAATCAGCATCGTCGTCGTGTTCATGGGGAGCCAACCGGCTGGGTCGGAACGGAATGCATCGTCGTGTTCATCGGGAGGGCTCAGACGGAACAACCGATGGAAATGAGGCATGGCGTACCGCAGAACGGAGGAAACAGCCTTGTGTTCGACCGACCATGTTCGAAACGGGATCCTGTTCATCGAGAGGGGTCTGGCGTACCGCAAAACAGAGGAAACAGACTTGTGTTGGACCTCCTATGGTCGAAACGGCATCCTATTGATCGGGAGGGGTGTGGCGTACCACAAAATGGAGGAAACAGACTTGTGTTGGAGCGCTACGGTTGAAATGGGGATCCTGTTCATCAGGAGGGGTGTGGCGTACCGCAAAACGGGACTCCATGGGATACTGTTCATCTCCACCGTCGACCTCCTCCAGCCTCCACGGGCTACTGTTCATCCACCATCGACCTCCTCCAGCCTCCACCTGCGACTACTCATCCACGGGCTCCTATTCATCCAGCCTCCACCGCATGCTACTCCACCGGCTACTGTTCAACTAGTCCTCTCCACGGGCTCTTATTCAACCACCCCTCCATGGGCTACTGTTCATCTAGCCCTCGACCGGCTACTGTTCAACCAGCCCTCCACGGGGTCGTCCTATTCATCCAAACCTCCACGGGGTTGATACGTCTCCATCGTATCTACAATTTTTGATTGTTCCATGCCAATATTCTACAACTTTCATATACTTTTTGCAACTTTTTATACTATTTTTGGGACTAACATATAGATCCAGTGCCCAGTGTCAGTTCGTATTTGTTGCATGTTTTATGTTTCATAGAAAGCCAATATCAAATGGAGTCAATACGGGATAAAAACATACCGAGAATATTTTTGGGATATTTGTGATTTTTGGGAGGAAGAATCAACGCGAGACGATGCCCGAGGGGGCCACGAGGCAAGGGGCGTGCCCCAGGGGGGCAGGCGCGCCCCTGACCCTCGTGGGCTCCCCATAAGGCGGTTGACGCTCTTCTTTTGCCGCAAGAAAGCTAATTTTCGGAGAAAAACCTGGGCGAAGGTTTCAATCCAATCGGAGTTACGGATCTCCGGATATATAAGAAATGGTGAAAGGGCAGAATCTAAGAACGCAGAAACAGAGAGACAGGTCCAATCTCGGAGGGGCTCTCGCCCCTCCCAAGCCATGGAGGCCATGGACTAGAGGGGAAACAATTCTCCCATCTAGGGAGAAGGTCAAGGAAGAAGAAGAAGAAGGGGGGCTCTCTCCCCCTTGCTTCCGGTGGCACCGAAATGCTGCCGGGAGCCATCATCATCACCGCGATCTACACCAACAACTTCACCGCCCTCATCACCAACTCTCCCCCCCTCTATGCAGCGATGTAACCTATCTTTTACCCGCTGTAATCTCTACTTAAACATGGTGCTCAGCGCTATATATTATTTCCCAATGATGTATGGCTATCCTATGATGTTTGAGTAGATCTGTTTTGTCCTATGGGTTAATTGATGATCGTGATTGGTTTGAGTTGCATGTTTTATTATTGGTGCTATCCTATGGTGCTCTCCGTGTCGCGCAAGCATGACGGATTCCCGCTGTAGGGTGTTGCAATACGTTCATGATTCCCTTACAGTGGGTTGCTTGAGTGACAGAAGTATAAACCCGAGTAAGGGGGTTGTTGCGTATGGGATAAAGAGGACTTGATGCTTCAATGCTATGTTTGGGGTTTACCTTAATGATCTTTAGTAGTTGTGGATGCTTTCTAGAGTTCCAATCATAAGTGCATATGATCCAAGTAGAGAAAGTATGTTAGCTTATGCCTCTCCATCAAACAAAATTGCAATAGTGATTACTGGTCTAGTTATCGATTGCCTAGGGACAAATAAATTTCTCGTGACAAAAAGCTCTCTACTAAAACTAACTTAGTTGTGTCTTCATCTAAACAGCCCCTAGCTTTTATTTACGTTCTCTTTATTTTTCTTGCAAACCTATCCAACAACACCTACAAAGTCCTTCTAGTTTCATACTTGTTCTAGGTAAAGTGAACGTCAAGCATGCGTAGAGTTGTATCGATGGTCTATAGAACTTGAGGGAATATTTGTTCTACCTTTAGCTCCTCGTTGGGTTCGACACTCTTACTTATCGAAAGAGGCTACAATTGATCCCCTACACTTGTGGGTTATCAAGACCTTTTTCTGGCGCCGTTGCCGGGGAGTCATAGCGTGGGATGAATATTCTTGTGTGTGCTTGTTTGCTTTATCACTAAGTAATTTTTATTGGTTGTTCTAAGTCATTCTCTATCTTTAGTAATGGATACGGAACACAAAATACCAAAAAAATTAGGTGTACTTGCTACTCATGGAGATGGGGAACCTCCTAAAACCCTCGATGCTCATTATGTGAAAGATATTATGTACTACTTTGATAATCCAGAGAAAACCCCATTCAATTATGTTATGGGAGACACGTTGGATCAACGTGAATACTTTAGGGATTATCACTTGCTCAAAAAGGGAAACTATTATGGGATCAAATTCATATGTTGCATTGGTATGCTTGTCAACTATGCTTGAGATATGATTATACTTGTTGCTCTAGGATGAAGGCTCCACACCTTTCCTTTTCGTGCAAATTTAATGATAATGAAACCTTGGATTCTTATGCTAATTGTATATATGATTACTATGATGTGGAACAAATAGAATAATTTGTTGCTTTTATGGGTGCTTATGAGATTGAATCTTTGTTTAAAACGTGTGAAAATCTTGATGATGTTGTTTACAAACCTGAAAATTATGCTATACTTAAATATTGCTATGAGAATTATGAATTCAATTCCGATATTGATGCATTTATTGAGGAAGTCTCCGCTGTCCAAGAAGAGACTAATATTTTGCAAGATTCTATGGAAGAAGAAATTGATGAAACTGTGAGCTCATTGGATGAAGAAGATGATGAGGAGAGCAAAGAACAAACGGAGGAAGAGCGTATTAGCTACCCGTGCCCACCTTCTCACGAGAGTAACTCTTCAACTCATACATTGTTTAATTTCCCTTCGTGCTTACCAAAGGATGATTGTTATGATCCCGTTGATTCTCTTGAAATGCCCCTTTTTGATGATGTTTGCTATGCTTGTGGCCAAGATGCCAATATGAATGATGCTTATGGAGATGAAGTTGCTATAGTTCCTTATGTTAAACATGAAATTGTTGTTATTGCACCCACGCATGATAGTCCTATTATCTTTTTGAATTCTCCCGACTACACTATATCGGAGAAGTTTGTGCTTATTAAGGATTATATTGATGGGTTGCGTTTTACTACTACACATGATGATTTTGATAGATATAATATGCATGTTTTTGCTGCTCCCACTTGCAATTATTATGAGAGAGGAACTATTTCTCCACCTCTCCATGTTTCCAATATGATAAAATTGTAAGAAACTGTTTATACTATGCATTGGCCTTTACTATGTGTGCATGAATTGTTCTTTTATTACATGCTGATGCATAGGAAGAGAGTTAGACTTCGTTGTTGCATGATATATGTTACTTTGTGCTCACTACTAAATCACAAATCATTGTTAATTAAAATTGGCTTTGATATACCTTGGGATCCGGGTGGATTCATTACTTGAGCACTGTATGCCTAGCTTAATGGCTTTAAAGAAAGCGCTGCCAGGGAGACAACCCAGAAGTTTTAGAGAGTCATTTATTTCTGTTGAGTGCTTTTATATAGTCTAAAAACAAAAATAAAAATAAAGAGGGGAACCCAAAACTTTTCAAAAAGGAAAGTGAAAGTGAGAGAGACTAACATTGTTGAATTGGGAGAGCTCCTTGAACTTTTTTCATGCTCACGGAAACTTTGTGAATCTTAATTATAGAAACTTTTCATAAAAAATAATTATCCCCTTGTACAATTCCATAGTATTATAAACATAATGTGCCACGGTTTGCCTTTAGGATGTTTACAATGCTTGTTGGTTTGTACGGTGCAGGACAGAAACTTTGGCTGTAGTGCGCGATTTTACATTTTTTACTGGAACACCAAACGGTTCTGATTCTTTTTGCACTGTCTTGCGATAGAAATTGTTTATTGTTCCTAATTTTTGTAGAATTATTTGGGTACCATAAGTATGGTGAATGTTCATATTTCTACAGACTGTTCTGTTTTTGATAGATTCTGTTTTTGATGCATAGTTTACTTGTTTTGATGAAACTATCAATTTCAATTAGTGGATTAAGCCATGGAAAAGCTATATTACAGTAGACACAATTCAAAAACAAAATATGAATTGGTTTGCAACAGTACTTAGAGTAGTGATTTGCTTTATTATACTAACGGATCTTACTGAGTTTTCTGTTGAAGTTTTGTGTTGATGAAGTGTTTGATCGAGGAGGTCTTGATATGAGGAAAAGGAAGAGAGGCAAGAGCTCAAGCTTGGGGATGCCCAAGGCACCCCAAGTAAATATTCAAGGAGACTCAAGCGTCTAAGCTTGGGGATGCCCCGGAAGTCATCCCCTCTTTCTTCAACAAGTATCAGTATGTTTTCGGATTCGTTTCGTTCATGCGATATGTGCAAGACTTGGAGCATATTTTTCATTTAGTTTTCACTTTTCTTTTATGCACCATGCTGGTATGAGATAGTCCTTGGTTGATTTATAGAATGCTCATTGCACTTCACTTAAATCTTTTGAGTATGGCTTTATAGAATGCTTCATGTTCTTCACTTATATCATTTGAAGTTTCGATTGCCTGTTTCTTTCACATAGAAAACCGCCATTTGTAGAATGCTCTCTTGCTTCACTTATATTTGTTAGAGCATGGGCATATATTTTGTAGAAAGAATTAAACTCTCTTGCTTCACTTGTATCTATTTAGAGAGATGACAGGAATTGGTCATTCACATGGTTAGTCATAAAATCCTACATAAACTTATAGATCGCTGAATATGATATGTTTGATTCCTTGCAATAGTTTTGCGATATAAAGATGGTGATATTAGAGTCATGCTAGTGGGTAGTTGTGGACTGTAGAAATACTTGTGTTGAAGTTTGTGATTCCCGTAGCATGCATGTATGGTCAACCATTATGTAATGAAGTTGGAGCATGAGGTATTTACTGATTGTCTTCCTTATGAGTGGCGGTCGGGGACGAGCGATGGTCTTTTCCTACCAATCTATCTATCGGTGTCAAAACCGGCGGATCTCAGGTAGGGGGTCCCAAGCAGTGCGTCTTAGGATCAATGGTAACAGGAGGCAAGGGACACAATGTTTACCCAGGTTCGGGCCCTCTCGATGGAGGTAAAACCCTACTTCTGCTTGATTAATATTGATGATATGGGTAGTACAAGAGTTGATCTACCACGAGATCAGAGAAGCTAAACCCTAGAAGCTAGCCTATGGTATGATTGTTGTGTATGTCTATCGACTAGCCTGGCCCCGGTTTATATAATGCACCAGAGGCCTAGGATAACAAGAGTCCTAGCCGAATACGCCGGTGGGGGAGGAGTCATTGTCTTGATCGCCAAGTCTTATGGATTCTTCCTTGTATGCGGCAGCTGTCCGGACTGGCCCATGAGTATACGGCCATGGGGGTCCTCGGCCCAATCCAACTGATCGGGAGATGACGCATTGAGTACCCCCTAGTCCAGGACACCATCACTATCCCCCTAGGAGCATGCGCATAGTACTTTGTTTTGATGACTAATAGATTTTTGCAATAAGTATGTGAGTTCTTTATGACTAATGTTGAGTCCATGGATTATACGCACTCTCACCCTTCCATCATTGCTAGCCTCTTCGGTACCGTGCATTGCCCTTTCTCATCTCGAGAGTTGGTGCAAAATTCGCCGGTACATCCAAACCCCGTGATACGATACGCTCTATCACACATAAGCCTCCTTATATCTTCCTAAAAACAGCCACCATACCTACCTATCATGGCATTTCCATAGCCATTTCGAGATATATTGCCATGCAACTTCCATCATCATCATATACATGACTTGAGCATTCATTGTCATATTGCCTTGCATGATCGTAAGATAGCTAGCATGATGTTTTCATGGCTTGTCCGTTTTTGATATCTTTGCTATGCTAGATCATTGCACATCCCGGTACACCGCCAGAGGCATTCATGTAGAGTCATATCTTTGTTCTAGTATCGAGTTGTAATATTGAGTTGTAAGTAAATAAAAGTGTGATGATCATCATTATAGAGCATTGCCCCCCCCCCAAATATATATATAAAAAGAGAGGCCAAAGAAGCCCAAATAAAAAAAGGGGCAAAAGAAACCCGCAAAAAAAAGAAAAAGAAAAAAAGAAAAAGAAAAAAAGGGGCAATGTTACTATCCTTTTACCACACTTGTGCTTTATAATAGCACCATGTTCTTCATATAGAGAGTCTCATATATTGTCACTTTCATATACTAGTGGGAATTTTCATTATAGAACTTGGCTTGTATATTCCGATGATGGGCTTCCTCAAAACGCCCGAGGTCTTCATGAGCAAGCAAGTTGGATGCACACCCACTTAGTTTCCAGTTTGAGCTTTCATACACTTATAGCTCTTAGTGATTCTGCTGCATGGCAATCCCTACTCCTCACATTGACATCAATTGATGGGCATCTGCATAGCCCGTTGATTAGCCGCGTCGATGTGAGAGTTTCTCCTTTTTTGTCTTCTCCACACAACTTCCACCATCATACTCTATTCCATCTATAGTGCTATATCCATGTCTCACGCTCATGTATTGCGTGAAAGGTGAAAAGGTTTGAGAACGTCAAAAATATGAAACAATTGCTTGGCTTGTCATCGGGGTTGTGCATGATTTGAATATTTTGTGTGATGAAGATGGAGCATAGCCAGACTATATGATTTTGTAGGGATAACTTTCTTTGGCCATGTTGTTTTGAAAAGACATGATTGCTTTATTAGTACATTCGAAGTATTATTGTTCTTATGTCAAATGATAGACTATTGCTTTGAATCACTCATGTCTTAATATTCATGCCATGATTAGACATATGATCAAGATTATGCTAGGTAGCAATCCACATCAAATAATTATCTTTTTATCATTTACCTACTCGAGGACGAGCACGAATTAAGCTTGGGGATGCTGATACGTCTCCGTCGTATCTATAATTTTTTATTGTTCCACGCCAATATTCTACAACTTTCATATACTTTTGGCAACTTTTTATACTATATTTGGGACTAACATATTGATCCAGTGCCCAGTGTCAGTTCCTGCTTGTTGCATGTTTTATGTCTCATAGAAACCCAATATCAAACGGAGTCCAAACGGGATAAAAATGGATGGAGAATATTTTTGGAATATTTGTGATTTTTGGGAGGAAGAATCAACGCGAGACGGTGCCCGAGGGGGCCACAAGGCAGGGGGCGCGCCCATGATCCTCGTGGGCACCCCATAAGGCGGTTGACTCTCTTCTTTTGCCGCAACAAAGCTAATTTTGGAGAAAATCTGGGCGAAGGTTTCAATCCAATCGGAGTTACATATCTCCGGATATATAAGAAACGGTGAAAGGGCAGAATATGAGAACATAGAAACAGAGAGACAGATCCAATCCCGGAGGGGATCTCGCCCCTCCCAAGCCATGGAGGCCATGGACCAGAGGGGAAACCCTTCTCCCATCTAGGGAGAAGTTCAAAGAAGAAGAAGAAGAAGAAGGGGGGATCTCTCCCCTTGCTTCCGATGGCGCCGGAACGCTGCCGGGGGCCATCATCATCACCGCGATCTACACCAACAGCTTCACCGCCCTCATCACCAACTCTTCCCCCCTCTACGCAGTGGTGTAACCTCTCTTTTACCCGCTGTAATCTCTACTTAAACAAGGTGCTCAATGCTATATATTATTTTCCAATGATTTATGGCTATCCTATGATGTTTGAGTAGATCCGTTGTGTCCTGTGGGTTAATTGATGATCGTGATTGGTTTGAGTTGCATGTTTTATTATTGGTGCTGTCCTATGGTGCTCTCCGTGTCGCGCAAGCGTGAGGGATTCCTGCTGTAGGGTGTTTCAATACGTTCATGATTTGCTTATAGTGGGTTGCTTGAGTGACAGAAGCATAAACCCGAGTAAGGGGGTTGTTGCGTATGGGATAAAGAGGACTTGATGCTTTAATGCTATGGTTGGGTTTTACCTTAATGATCTTTATTAGTTGCGGATGCTTGCTAGAGTTTCCATCATAAGTGCATATGATCCAAGTAGAGAAAGTATGTTAGCTTATGCCTCTCCCTCAAATAAAATTGCAATAGTGATTACCGGTCTAGTTATCGATTGCCTAGGGACAAATAACTTTCTCGTGACAAAAAGCTCTCTACTAAAGCTAACTTAGTTGTCTCTTCATCTAAATAGCTGCTAGCTTTTATTTACGTGCTCTTTATTTTCTTGCAAACCTATCCAACAACACCTAAAAAGTCCTTCTAGTTTCATACTTGTTCTAGGTAAAGCAAACGTCAAGCGTGTGTAGAGTTGTATTGGTGGTCGATAGAACTTGAGGGACTATTTGTTCTACCTTTAGCTCCTCGTTGGGTTTGACACTCTTACTTATCGAAAGAGGCTACAATTGATCCCCTACACTTGTGGGTTATTAGGGGTCCTGTTCATACAGCCCCAACCGGCTCGATCGATCGGGGTCCTGTTCATCCAGAGGCAAGACCACGGGGTCCTGTTCATCCAGAGGCAAGACCACGAGGTCCTGTTCATCCACCCCCACCGGGAACAGTTCATCCAAACCCCCCAGGAACTCTCCTGTTCATCCAACCCCCCGAGCAATGCTCACTGTTCATCCCGAGGCAGCATCGATCTGCTTTAGTTAGCAGCAGTAGCGAAGGAATCGCTCGATCGCTCGGGTTGAGTAACGCGTAGCCTGTAGTGCAATCGCTCAGGTTCAGTTAGGCGATGCCTCGCTCGGGCTCAGATAGAGCCCAGTGCCTTGCGCCCACGCGCGTACGGTATGAGAGAAACGCGCATCGCTCGGCCCCCGACCACCCACCGTAACTGGGAACTCCCTGATATTTTCCTCGCCCTCGCTTCTACCACGGTTTTTTCAGTCATGGACGGCCCAAAGAATTTCATGCAGCTGCGTCTCCGGCCCGCCCAGGACAAAAAGCCCATTTTTTGTCATAGAAGTAGGAGCCCACCACATCTATGATGATACCGGGTTTTGTCACAATTATCGTCATAGAAGTGTCATAAGTATGACAAAAAAAATTTCGTTCGGCCCAAAATGTCACAGATGTGTCTTTTTTGTAGTGATCACAGGTAAAGTATTGTTATTATTATGTTTTAATTCGGGTTCAACCAGCCTGATCCATAACTGTTTTAAGCATCAGTGGTTGTATGCGAGATATTATGACCTGCCCTGCGGTAAACCACCAAGGGATCTTTTGATTTACTTGTGTGTAGGATAAATCAATAATTTTCTGCACCACAAAACATCATGATAAACCTACAAGGAAAAGTATCAAGTGGAGGCTTAACTGCGTTTGAGCATAACACAAACATGCATGATGGCACGGCAGAGCAAAGTTATTGCTACCCTATTACATGACTCCCGGAGTCCAAATGATTAACTATTTTTCACAAGGTCACAATTATGAACTGCCCAGCCGATCAATCTTCTTGATGGCCTGACACTTCCGGATCATCCCTCTCTACTTCTTCATCCTGTCCTATTTCCTGGAAGGTTGGTGATGACCAGTCAATGCCACTCAAAGCTTGGAACTCAGCTTCATCATCAATAAGCTTGGACGGGTCAACTTCAGGAGCAAAAGTGTGCTTACGGATTGGGGGGATCATGTCTTTTACTTTGTAAGACGGTGTTGGCATCTTCTGATTTCCCAAATCATATGCCGGTTGATACTTGGTGAGGTCTATCTCATTGGCAATCAGACTGGCCAGAGGATGTATATCCTTCACGCAAGCAGCAAAGTCCTTCTGGTCAAACGGAGTGCCGTCTTCCTTGAAGCTTGGATACCTGATAGAGATATCGATCGAGTCTAGCTCTGGTAACCATTCTTTGGCCCTGCGTAAGGCAGTCACAGCTCCATCTCTCGCAGATGATCGCTTCATTTTACTAAACCTCTCGGGCAAGACTGAAAGCTTCCTTAACACATCAACCAACAGCGTGGGGGCTTCATTAGATGGAGAAATTGTGGCCAATGCACGTTGAGCACCAGTGTAAAGCTGCTCCACCAATATGTAAACCGCCTTCAGCTTCACAAGCATGTCTTGGATGAGATTGGTGCTTCTGGGGCCTCCAAAATAATCATTGGATAGGTTAAAAGTGGTTCATATCATCAAGGAAGATATTCAAATTTGACAATCATAAGGCGACTTTACCAAAGATAGCAGAAACCATATGAGACACCTGGCGTTTTAAGTCGGTGAGTTCAGTGGTCGCTTCCTGGAGAGCCGCCTCCGCCTTCTCAACCCGTTGTGTCAAGGCTATTTTCTCTTCAGCGAGGCTTTTTTCTCAACTTCAAAGCCGACCTTCACTTTTTATGATTCAGCCACACTAAATTCAAACTTTGAATTTGCCTTCTGGGTCTCAGCCTCTTGCAGCTCCAGACGAGTCTTCAAGTCAGACAACTCTGATTGAAGTTGAGTAGTGGTGGTCTGTTCATACACCGGATCAAAATCATAATTCAATGATTAGTTCAAAACATTAAGTGCCAAGCCTTTTGCAAGCAACAACACTTGGCACATGGGGGCTAATGTCTGCCGAAAGCTCTATTTATATGGTGGCTTATGTGAATAAGTCCCAAGCACTTTGCAACCAAGAGTACTTGGCACTTGAGGGCTAATGCATATTGCTTGTCTTGTTGCAATTTTACGACGCCCCCTTGGTGCTACAGCCGGTTCATGAGAACTACACAAGTAAGTACTATTTTCAAGTGTATGAAGGACCGGTTCATTCATACAGATTAAACCGGCCCTTGGGGGCTACGGGTTCAGTGCTAATCAAGACAAATCTATTTTAAACCGAAGGCTTTAAGCCAGATTTTGAAAGGATTCTTTCATAGGTTGTTATTCATGTTCACGGTGATCAAGTCTACAACATATTCAAATTCATCATAAACAGTAGACTTGGGGGCTGGCAGGATATGCATAAACTTAAGAATGGAGGAGCTCATACCTCAAATTTTTGGTGCATCTGCTTCACCATGTCAACTTCAAGCTCACGGCTGCTGTGTACTTGACTGAGAAAGCCAGAGTATCTTTCACCAATGCTTAGTTGAGAATAATTGGCGACATCAAATCGCACTCTGCGCTGCTCAATGTGTTCTTCCTTGGCTGAGTGCTTGGCCAAAACATTAGGCCTTCCCGGCTCTCTAAAGCCGGTGTTAGTGATCACCACGTCTTCATCAGAGTGTCAGCCGTCTTTACTGGACCGGATGTTTCAGGATTCAAAGGGTTGTCACTAGCTTGCTCCATAGGAGGGTCAGAAGTTACTGGCAGGTCATCAAGAACCGGCTCTTATGGTGGAGGAACAGAGTCTTTAGGTGCTGTCGTTTGTTGCTCCGGTGCACTAACTTTCGGGTCTTCGACCGGCTTATTCACCCTTGCTTTTTTGCTGGGCTTGGCTTTTCCACTTCACAAGTCGTGAAAGGTCAGTATAAGTATCAAGAAGCATAAAGAGATAATAAGTAATTGTTATTACCTGGGAGCAGTCTTGAAAGCCAACAGATTAGATTGAATTGAGTCGCTGGAAGAGGAATGAGATGTTTCCTGATAATTTGAGTCGGAAGAATTGAGTGGTTGGTGAGTGAGACCCGCTAAAGGATAAAAAGAGTTTAAGTTGGGGGTGACTTCATCTCGACGTTTCCTCGGAGTGTTCGGTAAGCCAGAGGATAGTTCCGCATCCTTGCTAGTCCGAGTCTGTCGCTGGCTCTCGTGCTGCTGTTGCTTCGAAAGAAAGTGAGGATCCAGATGACCTAAGGGGTGTGAAAATCTTACTTTCCCGGTTACACTTCGGATTTTCTGTCTTGGCAAAGGCTCTGATTTGGATGAAATGATAGTTACCTCTTCTTCAAGAGATTGACTGGTCCCCGTGTCATCCTGATGATAGTCAATGTCAATAAGATGGTTGAAAAAGGAGCCAAGAGAGTCAAGGGTTACCTACGACTCAAAGGTGTCGTCCAGCTCAAGCAGATCAGAAGCACTGGGCTACTTTCCCTTCTTCTTGGTGGTTCTCTTGGCGGCTTTCTTGGCCTTCATGGCTCTTTTCGCGGCCTCATGGTCATATTCTTTCTTCCAAAAGTCATCATCAGCCTATAAAAGTCATCAGAAGTTGAATTAAATAAAGTATTAAAGATGAAGGCAAAGTAACCAAGTTTGGCGGCTTACTCCTGGAGCCGGGTTAGCTGTGCAGAAAGGGCTGAGGCCCACCTTGCCACAGTCTGCTAGGCTTTCATGCAGAAGGGATTTTGTCATCTCATTGATGGCTTCGTCAGTTAATTCCACAGAGCTGTAGCGCAGTGGATCCTTTTTCTCACCCGTGTAGGCACACATTAAGGCAGAGCGGCGTCTTACTGGAATGACCAGCCATGAAACCCAACATCGAACCAAGTCAATGCCAGTTAGGCTGTTTCCCAACAGAGCCTTGACCTTGGCAAAGGTAGGGGCGAGTTTCTTGTGTTTAGCAGCTAACAGCTTGTCAGGAAGGGGATGTTTTGATTCGAGACGCAGGGCGCGAAAGCCGGGCAGCTGGTTCTCATCAGCCGGAGAGGTATCCTTGCAATAGAACCATGTCTGGTTCCAGTCCTTGGGATGACTCGGCAGGCGGGCATAAGGGAAGATAACATCCCTCCTGTGTTGAATTGAGATTCCACCAAGCTCTAGACTGGGTCCATTTGAATAATCATTTTGCTGGTTCAGATAGAAGTACTCTCTGAATAACTCCACAGTGGGCTCCTCTTGAAGGTATACTTCACAGAACACTTGGAAATTGCATATGTTGGACACGGAATTGGGTTCAATGTCTTGAGGATGAAGGTTGAGAAAGTGCAGAACGTCTCGGAAGAATTTTGAGTCGGGCAGTGAGAAGCCCCGGTTCATATGATCAGTGAAGACAATGACTTCGCCTTCCTTGGGCTGATGTTTCTCTTCTTCCGGCTTGGGGGCGCGGTAAGACATGACAGACTTCTTCGACAAATAACCGGTTTGCACAAAGTCTTGAAGTATGTTTTCCATGACGACGGTGGGAACCCAGTTACAGGAAGTGGTTGTTTTGGGCGGCATTATGAAGAAGGAAGCCTAAAAAGAAAAAAAGGACAAAGTTTGCCGGTTCAAATTAAGCCATACGGAAAGTATTACAGCACACATTCAGAATGACGGCTTAAAAAGGGGCCTAAGGGTATATAGCTAGTTACAGCGGGTTATGTAAGCCGCCATGAGCAGTTTGATGTCTATCAAAGGAGAAATCTGTTCAAACTTTAAATTTAACTACAGTCGGTGGTATAAACCGCCATGACCAGATGGATCTATCAAGGGGCAAATTTTTGCTAAGTACTAGGCAGACAAGTTTCACAGATCACAATTGTTTTTAGGATCAGTGGCAGTTCAGAAAAAGAAAATAAATGAAGACCTAAAACCAGTACAGGGGAGTTCATAAGCTCTAATGAGATCTCTTTTTAGAGGAAAAACGATCCGCTGGCATTGAAGGCAAGGGCAAAACTACTACCGCACAGGTTCTATATTATTTCCAGATCAACGGGTGCCTTGCGTTGAAGATGAACGACGAACTACAAAGAACACGGAAAGCTCCGAAACCCTAATGCGGATCTGGGGTACAGGAAAGCGAGTACTTACAGATGCAGATCAGTTGCGGAGGAGCGCTGTCGTTCTCTGGTTCATTCAGGGTGATGCAGCGGCCAAGGATGATGACGACGGTGTGCTTCGCGGCGGCGGCGGAGCTCGAGCACAGGAAAGTCGCGAGAGGAGGAAGACGATGGAAAGGGGGGAGAATGAGAAGAGGTTGTCCATGACTATTTATAAGGAAAGGTTAATAAATGGGCACGAAAAACAAGGAGGCCAAACGTGGTTATCTAGCTGCTCGGGCGCCTCGATTCTCGAGACAATTATTAAAATAAAGATCCGTTGAGATATATTGGATATTGTGTGAATAAATGACATGTGACGTCATGGCGGGTTATCAATTCCCGCACAGATAGAGAAGGGAAGATTTTTCTAAGTGTTGAAGATTGAGATGAACCAGTTCAAATCAACCTGGGGCCTAATGTTGGGGATATAACTATTAGGTATGACCCGCCCAGGAGGAGCCGGGTTATACCTATGGCGATTCATCATATGAAGCCCACGAGGATGTTAAAGATGGCGATTCAAGATAAGGGCCCAAGGCCCAAGGGCGACTTAAGGCCCGTAGAGATAAACCGCCATATATGTAAGACTTGTATCGTAAGGCATGTATAGATAGTCACCGAGCTGATCGTTGTCTATGAGCCGGCCATGACTCCATGAGCCGCTGGGCGTCGACCTGTGTATATAAAGGGGCGACCCGGCGACGGTTCAGGACAAGAAACAACAGATCGAAACCTAGGTCAAGCGGATTCGCTCCCTGGTAATCGAGACATAAGCAATACCACCTCAAACTGGATTAGGCCTTTACCTTCACCGCGAGGGGCCGAACCAGCATAAACTTCTGTGTCCTTTGTCCTGTTTACCCCCTTTAACCTACCTAGTTGCAATGGCTCCATGACTAAGTCCTTTCGCTAGGACATCTGCTGTGACTATTCGACGACAGGCGATGAAGTTTTTTTTAAATAATTTTGCCCGAAAGAAAAATTCCTAATAAAATATAAAACAAATTCTAAAAATTCCAAAAACAATTTTCACCGTCTAAATAAAATATATAGAACAAAGTGAACATTTTTCTGGCCTAAGAATGCAATTATCAAAAAATGCATATTTTTCTAATTCAAATAAAATAGCAAAATAAATTACCAATAAAATCATAATTTGATTTTTAAAATTCTTTCTCCAACATTTCTCTTAATTTGAAGAAGTCATATTATCTTCTCTCTTTTATTTTTAATATTGGAAATAATTGGAGAGAAAAATAATAAAATCAAATTGATCCTTTCTTCAAATCTGGAAAAAGTTCAAATATGAATTTTGTGAAACCTCCAACTCTCTCCTTGGGTCCTTGAGTTGCTTAAGCTTTCTAGGATCTCAACCAAATGCAAGAATAAATATGATATGCATATGATGATCTATGTATAACATCCAAATTGAAAATTGCGATGTTACAAACCTACCCCCCTTAAGATGAATCTCGCCCTCGAGATTCAGGTTGATCAACAAAAAGGTTTGGGTGGTATCTACAGAGATCTTCTTCTCGCTCCCAGGTGGCTTCCTCCTCGGTATGGTGGCTCCACTGAACTTTGCAAAACATGATAACCTTGCTGCGAGTAACTCAACTGGAAAACTCGAGAATCTTTACGGGCTTCTCTTCATAAGTCAAATCACTGTCTAACTGAATTGCTTCTAGTGGCACTGTATCTCTCAGAGGAAAATCGGCCATCTCTGCGTGACACTTCTTTAACTAGGAAACGTGAAACACATCATGAACTCCTGACAATCCTTCTGGCAATTCCAGCTTGTAGGCGACTTCTCCCATGTGTTCCAAAACTCTGTATGGTCCCACAAAACGTGGTGCTAGCTTTCCCTTGACTCCAAAATACTTAACTCCTCGAAGCGGGGACACACAAAGATATGCTCTATCTCTGACTTTGTAAACTATCTCCTTGCGTTTAGTACCCGCATAACTCTTCTGCCTGGACTAGGCTACCTTGAGTCTGTCGCGAATCAACTTAACCTTCTCTTCAGAGTCATTGATTAAATCCGGTCTGAACAACTATCGATCTCCAACTTCATCCCATGATAACGGTGTCCTACACCTCCTTCCGTACAAGGCTTCGAAAGGGGCCATTTTCAAACCGACTTGATAACTGTTGTTGTAAGAGAACTCTGCATAAGGCAAATTGTCATCCCAACTTGATCCATAATCTAACGCACAAGCTCTCAACATATCCTCCAGAATTTCATTGACTCTCTTCGTCTGTCCATCTATCTGTGGATGGAAGGTTGTACTGAACTCTAGCCTGGTACCCAAAGTTTTATACAACTGATTCCAAAACTTTGAAGTAAACTGGGTTCCTCTATCTGATACAATGGTCCTCAGAACTCTATGCAGACATACGATCCTGGTCATGTATATCTTTGCCAACTTAGCACCCGTATAATTGGTCTTCACCAGGATGAAATGAGCTACTTTTGTCAAACGATCGACTACAACCCAGATAGAGTCATAGCCTAACTGAGTCCTGGGCAATCCAATGATAAAATCCATGCCAAGCTTATCCCACTTCCATTCGGGTATCGGCAATGGGTTTAGTAATCCAGTTGGCTTCTGATGCTCTGCCTTAACTCTCTGACATACATCACATACTGCTACATACTCCGCAATATCCTTCTTCATTCCTGTCCACCAGAAACATTCCTTCAAATCCAGGTACATCTTAGTGTTTCCTGGGTGAATTGAATATGGCGAATCATGGGCCTTCGGCAGAATCAACTTCCTGATCTCGGGGTCATTAGGCACATACACGCGATCCTCAAACCATAACGTGCCGTGCTCATCCTCACGAAATCCTTTAGCCTTTCCTTTACTCATCCTTTCGTTTATCTCGGCAATCTCCTTGTTAGTCTTCTGGGCTTCCTTGATTTTACCCAACAAAGTGGACTTAATTTCTAATGCTGCAACATAACCTCTCGGAACTATCTCCAAACACAGCTCTCGAACATCATCTGCTAACTCCTTAGATAATCCTTCGGTTATGAGCATGTTAACATAGCTCTTATGGCTCAACGCATCTGCTATGACACTGGCCTTTCTGGGATGATAGTGTAATTTCATATCATAATCCTTGATGAGCTCCAACCATCTCCTTTGCCTAAGGTTCAACTCCTTCTGTGTGAAGATGTATTTGAAACTCTTATGATCCGTGTATACCTCACAATGGTTTCCGATGAGAAAATGCCTCCATGTCTTCAGCTTATGCACTATGGTTGCTAACTCCAAATCATGCGAAGCATAATTCAGCTCATGAGGTTTAAGCTGTCGTGAGGCATATGAAACAACTCTCCCTTCCTGCATAAGTACAGATCCAAGTCGTCAGCGTGAAGCATCGCAATATACTTGGTAATCCTTACGTTGGTCTAGAAGAATCAGCACTGGGGCTGTAACCAAACGTTTCTTCAATTCCTGAAAACTAGCTTGACACTCCTCAGTCCATTTAAACTTGGTGTCCTTCTTCAATAACTCCGTCATGGGCTTTGTAATCCTGGAGAAATTCTCAATGAACCTCCGATAATAACCTGCGAGTCCAAGAAAACTCCTGATCTCTCCAACTGATGTGGGTGCCACCCATTTAGAAACAGAAGCAACCTTGGTAGGGTCTACTGCTATTCCTTCTCCGGATATAACATGTCCGAGAAATCCAACTTCCTTTAAACAAAACTCACATTTGCTGAACTTAGCGTACAACTTATGTTCCCTAAGCTTCTCAAGAACCAAACGCAAATGCTCTTTATGCTCCTCTTCGTTCTTCGAGTAGACCAATATATCATCAATGAAAACCATGACAAACTTATCCAGAAACTTCATAAACACTTTGTTCATTATATTCATGAAATAGGCAGGTGCATTAGTCAGACCAAATGACATAACGGTATACTCATATCGCCCGTACCTTGTGGTAAAAGCTGTCTTAGGTACATCCTACTCTCGAATCTTCAATTGGTGATAACCTGATCGAAGATCGATCTTAGAGAAAACTTTAGCTCCTTGCAACTGGTCAAACAAATCATTGATCATTGGCGGAGGGTATTTGTTGTTGATCGTCACCAAATTCAGAGCATGATAATCAACAACCATCCTTCTTCTCCACTAGAAGCACTGGGGCTCCCCAAGGTGATGAACTTGGTCGAATGTAACCTTTATCCAGTAACTCCTTTATTTGTTTCTTAATTTCCTCTAGATCTTGTGCGGGCATCCAATATGGTCTCTTTGATATTGGTCCGGTGCCTGGCAATAGCTCAATTAAAAACTCAATGTCTCGATCCGGTGGCATGCCTGGTAATTCCTCTGGAAATACGTCGGGGTAATCCTTCACTACTAGTACTTCCTCCTGTACAACTCCTGATCAGGAATTCACTTGAGTCCTCTTCGGCGCATGCCGGGGTACATACTTGATCCTCTTTCCTTCTGGGGTGGTGAGAAGTATCGACTTACTAGCACAATCAATGTTTCATCCATACTTAGATAACCAATCCATGCCTAGTATTATATCCAATCCTTGTGACTCCAAAATTATTAGATCAGAGGGAAACACATGGCTACCAATGGTTAAGGGTAACGGATCACACCATCGGCTGGCCATATACTCTGCTCCTGGTGAGCTTACTAACATGGGTGACCTAAGGGCTAGGGTTGGAAACTTAAACTTGTCCACAAATCCCCTTGATATGTATGAATGCGATGCACAAACATCGAAAAGGACAAGTGTTAAATACATTAATCAAAAACTTACCGACAACTGCGTCGGGTTGATCCTCAATCTCCTCCATGCTGACGTGGTTACCTGACCTTTGGTGAAGGGGTTGGGCTTCTTGGCAGAACCTCCATTGCCATTTCCATTCTTCGCTTCAGGACATCCGGTGGCATAATGTCCAGTCTTCTAGCACTTGAAACAGGTAATGTGGCTCAGATCCCTCTTGGCTGGTGTTGACGGGTTGGAACGGTTCTGTCTATTGCTTCCTCCATTCCCATTGCCATTCTTGGGGCCATTGTGGTTGTGCGAACTTGCTCCATTGTGCGTATGTCCTCCATGGCTATGGCCTCTATGGTTGTGGGTATGTCCTCCTGAGTACGGGGAATAGCAGGGCTTCTGGTGAGCTCCTGAAGTGTACCTCCCCTGTCCATACTTCCTCTTGCAATTATCAATCTATTGCTGCTTGCATTCAATCATGAGAGCCCTATCTACCAACTCCTAGTAGTTGTTGAATGTTGCCACCATCAACTGCATGCTCAGCTCATCATTCAGTCCTTCCAGAAACTTTTCCTACTTAGCGGCATCTGTAGCTACGTCATTAGGGGCATAGCGTGCTAACTTGCTAAACTCATCCACATACTGGCCCACTATACGTCCTCCTTGGCGCAAGTTGCGAAACTCGCGCTTCTTCATGCTCATAGCTCCTGCTGGAACATGGGCAGTGCGGAAAGCCTGCTGAAACTGATCCCATGTAACAATGTCAATGGGGTAAGTGGCTATGAAATTCTCCCACCAAGATGTTGCGGGTCCATCAAGCTGATGTGCAGCAAAATGCACCCTCTCTGCATCTGTGCATCCTACAGTGGTTAGCTCTCTTCCAATCTTGTGGAGCCAATCATCTGCAACAATCGGCTTGGTGCTACTAGGGAACACCGATGGATTCAACCTTAGAAAGCGGGCTAGGTGATCAACAGGGGGTGGTGGTGGTGGGTTGTTGTTGTTGCCTTGGTTCTGATTCTGAACTAATATCTGCATCAAGGCATTCTGTTGCTGGATCAACTGAGTGGAAAGGCAAATCCATTGTCACGTCTCGGAGGCATCTAATGGGACACAATCAATTTCACTTCAATCAATAGCACACAAGATCACACAATCAGTCTAACCTATGATTACAAACTCGATCGTTGCTAACTACTTGGAGGGAAATACTACTAGTTACAATGGTGGTCATCTAGAAATTTTCATTAGATGAAGACTCCATGATATCTGCTCCAGCTTCGTCTTCATAATCATCATCACTATCAGGGTCGGAGTCGGTGTCGTCGATGATGATGTAGTCTTCTGGGTGGTTGACCTCCTCTAGCGCAGGGTCTCCCATGAATATTCCTAGCTTCTTCTTCAGGTCTTCATGCTTCTCCAGTAGTACGGCAATCTCTTCCTCGTATACATCACATGTAGACTTCAGTTCCTCTTCTAGCTCGTTGTTTCTCTTCACTAGTTTCTTGATCTTCTTCATGTGGATAATTTGTTGATTTTCCTGTCAACGAATATGATCTCCCATCTCTTGAATGTAAGCTGCAACTGATCCATCCCTCCTCGTATGAATTATCTCCCATTTGTCATCTTAGCGGCCACATATCTGGAAAATGGTATTCTACAGCTCCTTGTGATACACCTCACATATGCGTCCAAAGGTGGTATGTGCGGCCATGCTCTTTCCTATACTCCAGCTTGGTGCATCCAGGTAGAAATCAATGGGCTCCGTTGTTGGCGCAAAGGTCCTTCTAGGTACCCACACTTTGATCTTCCAGCGCTCCTCTTCCGGTACAGATGTAGAAAAAGTCCCCGTGAAGCTTGGTAGTAGGATGTTCAAATACTTAGTGACTTCCTTCAAGTGGTGTCTGAAAGGGTTGTCGTCATCCGTCTGAGCGAACTTGTTCCTGGGGTCTGCCATCTATAGAGTAGAAAGAGAGGAGAATTACAAATGAGTAGAGAAGAGAAATCTTGTGGCTCATTCTAGTGGTCGCATCCTACAGTCCGTGTGTGCTCTGATACCATCTTGTAGCGATGAGACCTCAAACGGTCAAGTCTCTTTGCATTAGTGTCATCCCTGGATCGGTAGTGCTGACACGCACAGTACTCGAGGAATTATAACAAAGTTTCAATCACACACTTATTACATGGAGTCCTCATAAAGAGTATGATTACACAAAAATATCATGGCTGAAAGCCATCTAAACTTGATAATTGTGGAAGCTTCGAAGGTAAATGAGTCCATCAACTCCAACGGCATAGCTGAGTGCAAAACAATGACCTATCGCACCTTATTCATCTTCTGGGTAGTCTGCAACATGAGGCATTGCAGCCCGAAATGGGTCAGCACATGAAATATGCTGGCAGAGTTACACTATAAATCAATGAAATGCAAGAACTATATCTACATGCAATATTTGGCTGTGGAGGCTATAAGTTTATGATTTTGCATAAAGCTAGTTTTCCCTACAACAAAGGAATAAATTTATTTAACTACTCCCAAGTTGCCCATTATTTGAGAAGGTAACCCCAACTCAAATCCCAATTAAAAGTGTCATCATCAACCCAAATCAAATTAATTAAAGTAACATGATGAGATCACATCAATAGTTTCAAGTACTAGATACTCAAGATGTCCATAACCGGGGACACAACTAACCATGGTTAGTTTATACACTCTGCAGAGGTTTGCGCATATTTCCCCACAAGACTCGATCTCCTCCGTTGAATTTCTCGCACTTCATGATGTTTGAGAAACGGATGACCGAGACATAGTCGTTTAGAAGCATTAACTCTTTACTCCGGGTAGACAGTACCACCTACATCCCCTACATCTGCTAGTCCACCTCTTCAAGAGCTCATACAACTTACTCAACTATGACAGAGCCCATAATGGCTTGTGGCTGCACACGGAAGTTTCTAGCATGAATAATCTTCTGATCCCTTTGAGCCTGGGTGGCATTCCATAGGATAACCGCACGGGTACTCCGGGATTTCCAAAAACAGGCAACACTGGGTTCCCCAGGTGCCTCAACCAATCCACCCAGATGTGTATTAAAGTTGCCACCTTAATGTTATCCATGATTAAATAACTCTCAAACTTCCATGTGTGAATCACGATCCAATCCCCGCCTACGAGCATGGCTAAGCAATAAATAAGCATAACGTATATTCCCGGGGTGATCAAAAGGTATTAGGTTCCTACCTCAAGTACTACAACCAAAACCACATGTTCCCACTCCTACTCATGCAAATTATTTGAGGGCAATACTATGCATAGTAAAAACTGGGTACAAAAGAGTATGATTAAAGTGTAACTTGCCTTGCTGATGATCTGCAAACTCTAGAGATTTGTAGTAACAAGCTTCGCACTCCGGGCAATCTAGCATAGACAAACAATAGCATACATAAGCAATCACTCAATCGAAACACGAGAAAAAACAAGAAAAGATCCAAATCGAACACGAAACAAGCAAACGGTTTAAACTAACAAGAGTCAAAACCTAACAGCAATATTAACATGGGAATTAGATCTTAACAGTAGGTATAAGTTATTAGCTAAGATCTGCAAAAAGATTCAACTCAAACAGAGCAACGAAACTCAAAATACGAACGAAATAAGATCGTTTACTAATCTAGACTAAACTCAAGTTTTACAGTACCAAAATCAAGTTCAAGTTGGGTAACTGAAAAGAACAGAACGATATGAAGATTTAGGCACTGGTTTCATCTAATTTGGATAAACGAGTAAAAAGTTATGCTAGTTTAAAGATCAGGGGCTAATTCGCGATAAAAATAATCACGGATAGGTCCCTGGCCGAAAAATAAACTAAAAAGAAAAAATGCTAATGAACAGACGTTCGTTAACAGAGACAAACGAACAAATATGTTCGCGAGCAGAGACGTTCGAGTGAACGTTCGCTAATTAGAAATCCTTAAAAAAACCGATCTAAAGCAAAAACCAAAAAAATGTAAGCAAACCGATTAGGCGGGGCAGTTTTCTACTGGTTCTCGACAACGGCGGGTTCCGGCGAGACGGCGGCGGGGCCAGCGCTGGCGACGGGTGGTGGCGGCGGAGCTTGCGGCGACGGCGGCGGCAACTAGCGGCGGCGGCAGCAGCAGGCAATGGGTGGTGGCGGCGGAGCTTGCGGCTGCAACGGTGGCAACTAGCGGCGGCGGCAGCAGTAGGCGGCGGCGCAGGCGAGCGGCAGCGGTGGCGGTGGCGACTCAGGGCTCCAGGGGGCCCCAGGGTCGGCTTATAAGTGGGAGGGGCGGCGGAGGCGAATTGGGGAAGGGGGCGCCGGGTCGGAGTCGGAGGAGGACTCCGGCTCGGGTACGTCGGCGAAGTCGGTGGCGGCGCTGTGCCGGCCTGGCTCGGCTGGGCCTTCGGCCCAGTCGGGCGACGAAGTTTTTTTTAATAATTTCGCCCGAAAGAAAAATTCCTAATAAAACATAAATTTTTTTCTAAAAATGCCGAAAACAAATATTTAGAACAAAGTGAACATTTTTCTGGCCGAAGAATGCAATTCTCAAAAAAATGCATATTTTTCTAATTCAAATAAAATAGCAAAATAAATTACCAGTAAAATCAAAATTTGATTTTTAAAATTCTTTCTCCAATATTTCTCTTAATTTTAAGAAGTCATATTATCTTCTCTCTTTTATTTTAATATTGGAAATAATAGGAGAGAAAAATAATAAAATAAAATTGATCATTTCTTCAAATTTGGAAAAAGTTCAAATATGAATTTTGTGAAACCTCCAACTCTCTCCTTAGGTCCTTGAGTTGCTTAAGATTTCTAGGATCTCAACCAAATACAAGAATAAATATGATATGCATATGATGATCTATGTATAAAATCCAAATTGAAAATTGGGATGTTACAGATACCCCAGCCATTGATCCGATGAATACTGATATTGACCCACCAAGCCCTAAGCCACCCAACCCAACTAAGCTTGCTGAAGAATCCCCACTTGACAAGACTGCTCAGGACGTCCTCATCACTGGCACAGGTTATACGGAGCCAGGGAATCCCACAGTCTTGGCTAAGCACATCGCCAAAGAAGAGCCGCCAGTAGCAGGCAAGGTCAAGCTGGATCTGGAGAATTATGCCGCCCTTGATACAGGTGACATTCATGCAGGCTATCTGAATCACCTTCACACTAGCCATGAACTAGAGGCCGGCTTAGTGAACCTTATGAAGGAATGCTATGAGGTATGTTATCATCCCCTTCCGTATATATTTATATAGCCGCCAAGTCTAGAGGATAGGAAAAAAAATTACTATGCTGTAGAGTTAATAATAACCTTCAAACTATAGTCCTTCAAAGTCGGCTTATAAGATGAGCCAGGTCTTTCACATATGAATCCTTGAGCGAACGTCACAGAGCTTTTCAATCATAATCCCATAACCAAACTGCCAATTAAAGATCCAACTATGTAGCCCCCAAGGGCCGGCTTAACTTAGCAAGATGAGCCAGGACTTTTTAAGTATTGTACTTTGGGAAAAACACCAATATGTAGCCCCCAAGGGCCGGCTGAACTTAGCAAGAGGAGCTGGGGCTTAAAGAAGTTTGAAGCAACCTGCATTAGCCCCCAAGTGCCAAGTATATTGCTCGCAATGTGCTTGGGACTTCAATTAATTCGTATCACAAAAAACTTCACTATATGCTTCTGACCCTGATCTTATTGTTGTCTTTCAGGCCAAGCTAAGTATGAAAGAGTCACAAGTAGGCGATTTAAGGGAAGTTATCAAGACGCAACAAGCAGAAACTTCCAAGGCAAAGTCAGAATTGAAAGCCTCATTAAAAGCAACTGAAAAGTTGAAATCATATTTTGACACTGAGAGAGCCGGCTAGGAGACTGAGAAAGCTGTGCCGGTGAAAAGGGCCGAAGATACTGAAGCTGTACTTAAGCCGGTGACTAAAGAGTTATCCGGCTTAAAGCAACATATTATTCAGATGACAGCCGCCATCTTTGGTAAGTATAACATGTCAATCCAATCCTTTAACCCGCCAGACATCTCTTATGTGTGTAAAAAGTCTAACCCGTCGGCCACTCTTGTCTTTAACAGGCGCCATGAATGCCAACCTCGGCCAAGACATGCTATTGAAGCTGAAGGTCGTCTATTCATTAACTGAACAACTATATAGCGGCACCCTCTGTAGTCTTGTGGCCTTGGGAGGTAACAGAAAGCCGCCAAGTCAAATCAAGGATGTGTTGGATCACTTGTCAACTCTCCCCAGCCAATTTGAAGAGCAAAGATTATCATCCGCCCATGCCGGAGCCCTTGCCGCTCTTGGTCGTGCCAAAGCATGGGCATCAGAACTTGACCCGGAGGAGATAGCCTCTGGATTCCCTGAGTTTAAAGATGATAAGTCGCTCTTTGAAGAGAAGGACTTCAACTACGTTCGGGAGATGCGGCCCGTGGCATGAAAGCTTGTTGAGGAGTAAATTCTGAACAACTATACAATGGCTTATGACGAGAACAATAAGAAGATACCACCACCAACTTATAACACTGTCAATCTCATTCCTCCTCGGCGTAAGCATATCTTTGCTCTTGAAATTGATCATTCCATTATTCTCAATGATGAAGGCACTTTCGAAGCATTAACCGGCATCGATCGGACAATGACCAATCTTCAAATGATCGACGAGGAAGAACCGGCGCAGGATGACCCAGAATCCTCAAAGCAGCCAGGAGAAGAGTAAACGGTGATGACCCAGGCGGCTCTCAGGCTGGCTTATGGGAGCACAACTCCAAAAAACATTTGCAGTTTGAAAACTTTTGAGGGCTCAAAGCCATGCCTTGTAATAGGAAAGCAGAAAACAATGATCTGCCATGTCATGCATTCGTGCATGTTAACTTGTGCTTTTTGACCCACCACTGTGATCTTTCTGACCATCCTGATATAATCACTCATATGGGTCATACCAGCACTTCATATTTCCATTCAAAACGTTGCATGTCCTTCACAAAGGTGAAACAACATATGCCCTGGCAATTTAAGACAGGGCGGGTAACAACCCAAAATATAGCAGTCTTTGTAAAATTTACAAAAAGACTAGAATCAAGGCCATCCAAACCGAGACATACTAGCAACCTAAAGTTGAAAGCCAGGGAGGGTTACCAGACCCCAAATGTTCACATAATTATTGAAAGACATACTTGTAGATTGAGACCATAGTGATGTTCTTAACATTAATATCCAGCGTGGGTGCTAACCCTAAGTCATGCAATTTCATGACCTTAATTGTTTAATCCAAAATATCTTGGAGACTTTATACTCCATAACCAGGGCGGGTTACCAAACCCAAAAAATACTCAAATATGAATCATACAATCAGAGGCTCATGACCCAGATTGTCAAAAAATGCACTTAGCAGAAAAATCTTAAGAGGCACAAGCCCAAAAACTCAGAAGAAAGATTCAAAAAATCTCAAATAATTGCTTGTCTAGCTTACCAAAGAACAGCCAAATAAATTGGCTAGCAAAGCCATGTGCTTTCATAGGCCGCACAACCTTTGAGTTAATCCTAGCTCACTGTAAGCCGGCTCTCACGTGACACAAACCAACTTTAACAAGTTCAGGGTCTTAAAAAAGATTGAATATGAAGACTTCAGCGGGTCATTCAGGATTACCTAGCGGAGTAGCAAGTTGCAAACAGGTAGGATAACTCAGGATTCGACATCCACACCTGGTCAAGAGGGTATGAAAGCTAAACCCGGTGGGTTGGAAGCCCCCAAGTGACCTTAGGAACAAATAATAAAGACTCAGATACACAACAATGAAATGACAGAGGCCTTGGATTATCAGGGATGCCGACTTTATTATATTGATCACAAAATATATACACTGACAAATGTATGTACAACGATGAGAGCCGATGGCTCAGGTGTAATAAGGCCTAAGATGAGTAATATTCCAGGGTCGGCGGGTCTCCTCCTCCGACTTGCGTGAATCCTTGTGTTCTCGTATATCAATGCGGTAATATGACCCATTATTCAGGTTCTTGCTGACCATAAAGGGTCCTTCCCAAGGTGGGGATAACTTTTGCATATTTGTTTGAACTTGGATCAGCCGGAGCACCAAGTCGCCTTCTTGAAATGTCCTAGTCTTAAGTCTATGGCCATAATAGCGACATAGGTCTTGTTGATGAATCGCCGAACGAGCCGCCACAATATCACGCTCCTCATCCAAAGCATCCAGTGCGTTTTGATGTGCTATTTCATTATCAGCTTCAACATAAGCCGCCACACGAGGCGAGTCATGATGGATATCACTCGGAAGAACCACCTCTGCCCCGTAGACCACGAAGAAAGGCTTATAGCCTGTTGACCTGTTGAGGGTGGTATTGATGCTCCAGAGTACTGAAGGCAACTCCTCAACCCAACAACCCGGTGTTCGCTTCAAAGGAACCATAACCCGGGGTTTTATGCCTCTCAAAATTTCTTGGTTAGCCCTCTTAGCTTGACCATTAGAGTGTGGATGAGCCACAGAAGAAACATTAGGACAAATATGCTCTCGTTGACAGAACTCCTACATACCACCCCTAGACAAATTGATGCCATTATCAGCGATGATACTAAGAGGGTAACCAAAATGGAAGATCGGTTTTTTAATAAACTAGACTGTAGTTGCCGCATCGCACTTGCTGACCGGCTCAGCTTCAACCCACTTGGTAAACTTGTTAACCACCACCAAGAGGTAGGTTTTCTTATCTTTAGTCTCTTGAAAGGTCCTACCATATCAAGCCCCCAAACTGCAAATGGCCAAGTAATTGGAATCATCCTCAACTCTTGATCCGACAAATGAGCCCTTCGAGAAAACTTCTGACAGCCATCACATTTATTGACGATATCCTCTGCATCAATATGAGACGTCAACCAATAAAATCCATGACGAAAAGCTTTGGCCACCAAAGACTTTGAGCCGGCATGATGACCACAGTCACCTTCATGAATCTCATGCAAGATCTCATGACCCTCTTCGGGATAAATACAACGCTGGAACACACCTGTTATGTTGCGTCGGTGTAACTCGCCATTGACAATAGTCATAGACTTAGACCACCGGTTTATCTGCCTTGCTAAAGTCTCATCTTCAGGTAACTCTCCCTAGGTCATATAAGCCAGGTAATGTAGAGTCCAATCTGGAATAACATGAAGAGTCGCCATCAATGCTGCCTCCGGGTCAGGAATAGCCAATTCCTCCTCAGATGGTAATTTGACCGAGGGATTGTGTAAGACATCAAAAACACATTGGGAGGCACCGGCTTATGTTGAGAACCAAGATGGCTTGAAGCATCAGTTGCCTCATTCTTCCTTTGATCGAGGTGCTCCACCTGATAACCCTTAAAGTGACCAGCAATGTTATCAACCACTCGGCGATAAGCCTCCATGAGCAGGTCTTTGGAATCCCATTTGCCTCAAACTTGCTGAGCCACAAGGTCTGAGTTGCCAAAACACCTGACCCATCTCAAATTCATCTCTTTGGCCATACGAAGGCTGTGGAGTAAAGCCTCATAATCAGCTGCATTGTCAGTGCAAGGAAACATTAGCCTCAAAACACTACTAGGGAAAAGCCTAGCAGCAGCGCGGGTTTTAGGCCTATCAGTAGCGCGGGCAGGAGCGCTACTGATAAGGCGCTACAGCTAATGCTTAGCAATAGCGCGCCTGGATCCATGCTACTGCTAAATTGACTTAGTAGTAGCGCTTCTTCAGGACCGCGCTACTGGTAATTAGTAGTAGTGCTTCTCCTTTCCCGCGCTACTACTATTATTTAGTATTTTATTTCTTTTTTATTTCATGTTGTATTCATACACCTTTACACAAGTTTTCATACAACAGGAATTTAGAGATTGTTTTTACATCATAATGAGTTATTACATCACGGGGTGAAAGAATAGTGGACTAGTTTCAAGTGGATGTCCATCCGCTTGAAACTAATCCGTAGTTCTTTCACCCAATGATATAATAATATCATCATCATCATCATATCATTAACAACTTATCATCATAATACATCATTGTCATATAACACCTCCTCAAGATCATCGTTCTCATCAATGACATAACATAGCAAATTGGTCACTAGTCGTAATCACAAGTACTCCGCATTATCAACTCTAACACATTACCATATAATAAACATATTGTACCTCATAGGACCTACTACATTCGATTAAGACCTACTACATTTTCTAAGGTAAAATAGCTAAAAACAAGATAGCCCCTGACTCTCCATTATGGAGAATGGAGATTAGCCTGTCTCCAATTCTTGCCTTTTGCTGAATGTTACTTCCAAGAACCTCCTTACGAATGTCCACACATTTCTTCCATTCTTTGATGATCATGTGTTCACCGGTTTTAGAAATCCGATATGCACAGGTGAACTCCCTAGATTTACCTGGCATTATGTTCAGAACTGAGAGGCGACCATTCAGAGACATCAGATGAGGCACACAATCCATCGGGAGTTTCTATTGAAAAACATAATAATAACTTCGTAGTTAGCAATGATGTACTAGTTTTAGAAGTATGCAAAAGATGCACGGATGTCGTAATAGTAAAAAATCTTACCAGGGTATCTCCAGAGAAGTTACCGTGGTTCAACACATGCACTAGTGGCACGTATTCACCATAATCTGGAGGAGTTCGATAATAGTTATTGTAATTCTCAAGAAGAGTACAAAATGCGATCAGATGATTTTTCTCCTTATACGTTAATTTGGTGCCATCGGTGTAGTGGGTTTTATCTACCATCTTCCGCACAGTCTTTGAAGAATCAAAATAAGTTGTCAATGGAAATAAGCTATCAACAATTTTGAAATAAACAATATAAATTAGTTAATAACTATGTTTGAGAAACTCACATAGCGGTACAATCGGAAGCGTATCAACAAGGACCCAAATGTCCATATTGTCTTGCTCGATGTCAGGATCACCAAGATCCATGGTGACAATCATACCCTCATAAAAACCATACATTTTGCAAAGTGCTTCCCAATTTTAGCAACCAAAATGGGTTACGCTCTGAGCATTGCAAAGATTTACTTCAAAATCCATATCATGATGGGTCCTTAGGTGTATTTTCTTTGTTTCGAAATTTTCATGGTCTTCAAAACCCATCCTCTCCAAGACATAGCGTCTTGCATGGCATGGGATAAGCTTGTCGAATTGTAAAATATAAAAATTAGATGTTGAAATAGTTGAAGTCATGCTTAATTACGAAAAAAACACTTGTCGTTGTTGCGTACCATTTCACAATCGAAGGTCTCCTCGAGCTTAATGCTGAAGCGCCGATCTTCGTCCAGCTGAACGAACCTGTCGCACATACCTCGATCGTCGTGGCACCAGATACACTCCCCCGGGAGACTGTCGTCTTCCGAGTACGACATTTCCTACGTTCATAATTCAAAGATTAAACTTGTACATATTCTAGCACAAGTCATGCCAGAATTCACGAAAAAATCCGGCATGACCTTTGCTAAAAAAGGACAAATCGAGCGCCTGAAATTTGCCGGAACGGAAATTAATCAACACTCCGGCAAAACATAGGCCACTCAGAGATGTAAACTGAACATGAACGGCCACTTGGGCAACCACATATCCTATTTGAGCAACAACACAAGATATACAAGGATATTTGGCTGGTCTCACCTCGATGTCGGAGGGGGTCGGTGACTGGGACGACGGCGGGGATGTCGGAGGGGGTCGGTGACGGGGATGACGGCGGGGATGTCGGAGGGGGTCGGTGACGGGGACGACGGTGGTCACCTGAGAAACCATATAAGTTATCACTAATACATCCCGAATAATTGCTTAAACTAAAAAATAACAACAAATATGACATGTTCAACTAGTTTTATTAATTCAACTAGTTCTTTCTAAAAATAAAGTAGTTCAACTAGTTATATTAATTATCTTACTAAAAATACATTAGTTCTATTAATTCAACTAGTTCAACTAGTTTATTAATTTACTTAGTAAACTAGTTCAACTACAACTAAAAATCTAGTACTAACTAAGAAACATCTAGTTAACTAGTACCATCACTACTAGTAATTAACATCTACTACTACTAAAAATCTAGTACTAACTAAGCAGCATCTAGTACTAGCTATGAACCCTAAATTAACATCTACAACTACTAAATCTAGTACTAACTAGTGGCAGGGGGTGGGGGGCGACAGAGAGGTAGCTAGGGGCGGCGAGGTCGAGGGCGGTGGGAGGAGGGCTACCGGCGGAGGAGGGAGCAGGGGCGGCCGCAGGCGGAGGGAGGATGTGCGAGGAGGAGGGAGGAGGGACGAAAGGAGGGGAGTACCTCAGCGGCAGACAGACAAAGACGGCGGTGGCGGCGGCGACGCACGACGACGGTTATCGGCACGGGGGGGGCGAGAGTGAGAGTGTGAGTGAGGGCCGGTCGTGCGCGTGGGGACAAGGTAGGGATAGTTGTAGCGCGTTTGCCAAAACGTGCTACAACTAATCTGAATAGCAGTAGCGCTGTAAGTGTAACTATACAAAAAATACGTCAATGAAAAAATACATTGGCCATCAATGATCTTTTTGTGTACAATCTGAATTGTCAATATGAGTCCTATCCGGTAGGAACCAGAGAGGACTCATATTGCGGCCACAAATTTTACACATAGAGTTCAGTGAAGACCAACTGGTTGTGGTAGTTTCAGAAATAACATATTTAAGGTGGTAAACACCCTGTTCACGGAGCAAGGTGGGACTAAACTCTTGGGCTGATCTTAGCAGTAGCGGTTTTCCTATAAGCGCGCTGCTGCTAACTTCTACAGCAGTAGCGCGGTTCAGTATAGTGCGCTACTGCTATAACTAGCGGGGGGGCGAGGTCATGGCAATTATAGCAGTAGCGCGGTTTTTGGTGGACGCGCTACTGCTATTTTCCTGTCAGCAGCGCGTTTCTCTAACACGCACTGCTGCTAAGTAGCAGCAGCGTGGTATTTTGTGGAGCACTGCTGGTAAGATTCTGTGTATAGGCTTTCCCCTAGTAGTGAAACATAGAAAAACTTGTCACCTCATGGGGAAGTCAATATGACCCCAGCCTGAGCCTTCTAGCTAACTGGACCCATCAAAGTATGTCCAATATGTGTTATCAAGACTGTCCTCAGGTGTCTATAACTCTGTCCAGTCATTGATGAAATTGAAGGAAATATGCCCTAGAGGCAATAATAAAGTTATTATTTATTTCATTATTTCATGATAAATGTTTATTATTCATGCTTGAATTGTATTAACCGGAAACATAATACATGTGTGAATATATAGACAAAATAGTGTCACTAGTATGCCTCTACTTGACTAGCTCGTTAATCAAAGATGGTTAAGGTTTCCTAACCATAGACATGAGTAGTCATTTGATAAAAGGATCACATCATTAGGAGAATGATGTGATTGACTTGAGCCATTCTGTTAGCTTAGCACTTGATCGTTTTAGTTTACTGCTATTGCTTTCTTCATGACTTATACATGTTCCTATGACTATGAGATTATGCAACTCCCGATTACCGGAGGAACACTTTGTGTGCTACCAAACGTCACAACGTAACTGGGTGATTATAAAGGTGCCCTACAGGTGTTTCCGATGGTACTTGTTGAGTTGGCATAGATTGAGATTAGGATTTGTCACTCCGATTATCGGAGAGGTATCTCTGGGCCCTCTCGGTAATGCATATCACTATAAGCCTTGCAAGCAATGTGAATAATAAGTTAGTTGCGGGATAATGCATTACGAAACGAGTAAAGAGACTTGCCGGTAACGAGATTGAGCTAGGTATTGAGATACTGACGATCAAATCTCGGACAAGTAACATACCGATGACAAAGGGAACAACGTATGCTGTTATGCGGTTTGAACGATAAAGATCTTCGTAGAATATGTAGGAGCCAATATGACCATCTAGGTTCCGCTATTGGTTATTGACCAGAGATGTGTCTCAGTCATGTCTACATAGTTCTCGAACCCGTAGGGTCCGCACGCTTAACGTTCGGTGACGATCCGTATTATGAGTTTATGTGTTTTGATGTATCGAAGGTAGTTCTAAGTCCCGGATATGATCACGGACATGACGAGGAGTCTTGAAATGGTCGAGACATAAAGATCGATATATTGGATGACTATGTTTAGACTTCAGAAGTGTTTCGGGCAAGTTCGGGCATATACCGGAGTACCGGGGGGTTACCGGAGCCCCTCGGGGAGTATAATGGGCCTATTGGGCCCTAGTGGAGAAGAGGAGAGGCGACCAAGGCAGGGCCGCGCGCCCCCTCCCCCTCTAGTCCGACTTGTACAAGGAGGGGGGGCCTTTCCTTCCCTCCTCTCTCCTCCTTCCCCCTTCTCCTACTCCTACTAGGAAAGGAGGAGTCCTACTCCCGGTGGGAGTAGGACTCCCCCCTTGGTGCACCCTCCACCTGGCCGGCCGCCTCCCCCTAGCTCCTTTATATACGGGGGCGGGGGCACCCCAAGACACACAAGTTGATCATTGTTCTTTATCCGTGTGCGGTGCCCCCCTCCACCATAATCCACCTCGGTCATATCGTAGCGGTGCTTAGGCAAAGCCCTGCATCGGTAGCTTCATCAACACCGTCATCATGCCGTCGTGCTGATGGAACTCTCCCTCGAAGCTCTACTGGATCGTGAGTTTGTGGGACGTCACCGAGCTGAACGTGTGCAGATCGCAGAGGTGCTGTACGTTCGGTACTTGGATCGGTCGATCGTGAAGACATACAACTACATCAACCGCGTTGTCATAACGCTTCCACTTACGGTCTACGAGGGTACGTGGACGACACTCTTCCCTCTTGTTGCTATGCATCACCATGATCTTGCGTGTGCGTAGGAATTTTTTTGAAATTACTACGTTCCCCAACAGTGGCATCCGAGCCAGGTTTATGCGTAGATGTTATATGCACGAGTAGAACACAAGTGAGTTGTGGGCGATACAAGTCATACTGCTTACCATCATGTCATACTTTGGTTTGGCGATATTGTTGGATGAAGCGGCCCGGACCGACATTACGCATACGCTTACGTGAGACTAGTTCTAGCAACGTGCTTTGCACATAGGTGGCTAGCGGGTGTCATTTTCTCCAACTTTAGTTTAACCAAGTGTGGCTATGCCCGGTCCTTGAGAAGGTTAAAACAGCACTAACTTGACGAAATATCATTGTAGTTTTGATGCGTAGGTAAGAACGGTTCTTGCTCAGCCATAGCAGCCACGTAAAACTTGCAACAACAAAGTAGAAGACGTCTAACTTGTTTTTGCAGGGCATGTTGTGATGTGATATGGTCAAGACATGATGCTAAATTTTATTGTATGAGATGACCATGTTTTGTAACAGAGTTATCAGCAACTGGTAGGAGCCATATGGTTGCCATTTTATTGTATGCAATGTAATCGCCCTATAATTGCTTTACTTTATCACTAAGCGGTAGTGATAGTCGTAGAAGCAATAGTTGGCGAGATCAAGGTGTCGCGTCGGTGACGATGGTGATCATGACGGTGCTTTGGAGATGGAGATCAAAGGCACAAGATGATGATGGTCATATCATATCACTTATATTGCTTGCATGTGATGTTTATCTTTTATGCATCTTATTTTTCTTTGTTTGACGGTAGCATTATAAGATGATCTCTCACTAAATTTGAAGGTATAAGTGTTCTCCCTGAGTATGCACCGTTGCGAAAGTTCTTCGTTCCGAGACACCACGTGATGATTGGGTGTGATAAGCTCTATGTTCAAATACAACGGGTGTAAAACAGTTAAATACAACGGGTGTAAAACAGTTTTGCACACGCAGAATACTCAGGTTAAACTTGACGAGCCTAGCATATGCAGATATGGCCTCGAAACACTGAGACCGAAAGGTCGAGCGTGAATCATATAGTAGATGTGATCAACATAGTGATGTTCATCATTGAAAACTACTCCATCTCACGTGATGATCGGACATGGTTTAGTTGATTTGGATCACGTGATCACTTACATGATTAGAGGGATGTCTATCTAAGTGGGAGTTCTTAAGTAATATGATTAATTGAACTTTAATTTATCATGAACTTAGTACCTGATAGTATTTTTGCTTGTCTATGTTGTTGTAGATAGATGGCCCGTGCTGTAGTTCCGTTGAATTTTAATGCGTTCCTTGAGAAAGAAAAGTTGAAAGATGATGGTAGCAATTACACGGACTGGGTCTGTAACTTGAAGATTATCCTCATTGCTGCACAGAAGAATTACGTCCTGGAAGCACCGCTGGGTGCCAGGCCTGTTGCAGATGCAACTGCAGACGTTGTGAACGTCTAGCAGAGCAAAGCTGATCCATGCTTTACTGCTTAGAACCGGGACTTCAACGACATTTTGAATGTCATGGAGCATATGAGATGTTCCAGGAGTTGAAGTTAATATTTCAAGCAAATGCCCGGATTGAGAGATATGAAGTCTCCAATAAGTTCTATAGCTGCAAGATGGAGGTGAACAGTTCTGTCAGTGAACATATACTCAAAATGTCTGGGTATAATAATCACTTGATTCAACTGGGAGTTAATCTTCCTCATGATAGTGTCATTGACAGAATTCTTCAATCACTACACCAAGCTACAAGAGCTTCATGATGAACTATAATATGCAAGGGATGAACAAGACTATTCCTGAGCTCTTCGCAATGCTAAAGGTTGCGGAGGTAGAAATCGAGAAGGAGCATCAAGTGTTGATGGTCAACAAGACCACCAGTTTCAAGAAAAAGGGTAAAGGGAAGAAGAACGGGAACTTCAAGAAGAACGGCAAGCAAGTTGCCGCTCAGGAGAAGAAACCCAAGTCTGTACCTAAGCTTGAGACTGAGTGCTTCTACTGCAAAGGGACTGGCCATTGGAAGCGGCACTGCCCCAAGTATTTGGTGGATAAGAAGGATGGCAAGGTGAACAAAGGTATATGTGATTTACACGTTATTGATGTGTACCTTACTAATGCTCGTAGTAGCACCTGGGTATTTGATACTGGTTCTGTTGCTAATATTTAAACTCAAAACAGGGACTACAGATTAAGCGAAGATCGTCTAAGGACGAGGTGACGATGCGCGTGGGAAATGGTTCCAAAGTTGATGTGATCGCGGTCGGCACGCTACCTCTACATCTACCTTCGAGATTAGTTTTAGACCTGAATAATTGTTATTTGGTGATAGCATTGAGCATGAACATTATATCTGGATCTTGTTTTATGCGGGACGGTTATTCATTTAAATCAGAGAACAATGGTTGTTCTATTTATATGAGTAATATCTTTTATGGTCATGCACCCTTGAAGAGTGGTCTATTTATATTAAATATCGATAGTAGTGATACACATATTCATAATATTGAAACAAAAAGATGCAGAGTTGATAATGATTGTGCAACTTATTTGTGGCACTGCCGTTTAGGTCATATTGGTGTAAAGCGCATGAAGAAAGTCCATACTGATGGACTTTTGGAATCACTTGATTATGAATCACTTGATTATGCCTCATGGGCAAGATGACTAAAACGCCATTCTCCAGAACAATGGAGTGAGCAACAGATTTGTTGGAAATCATACATACTGCTGTGTGTGGTCCAATGAATGTTGAGGCTCGTGGCGGGTATCGTTATTTTCTCACCTTCACAGATGATTTGAGCAGATATGGGTATATCTACTGAATGAAACATAAGTATGAAATATTTGAGTTCAAAGAATTTTAGAGTGAAGTGGAAAATCATCATAACAAGAAAATAAAGTTTCTATGATCCGATCGTGGAGGAGAATATTTGAGTTACGGGTTTTGTCGTGGAATTAACACGTCAGATGTCCTAGTGTGAGGACTTAGTAGTGAGGCCAACACATCTGTGTGGTAGCTTGAGAGGGGTTGAGCGGAATCGAGAGACGCAACATGCAAGACAAAGATTTAGACAGCTTCGGGCCCCGGGAAATATCATCCGGTAATAACCCTACATGCTATTTGAGGCTGGATCTCATTATCATCACGAGGGAGTCGCCGTAAACCGGCTCTCCTCTAGTTGTGTCTAGCCCTAAAGATTGTTTCTTTTCCCCTCCCTCTTTGGGGAGCCCTGCCCCTCCTTATATAAGTTAAAGGGGCGGGTTACATGTAGAGTCCATCTCGGACTAAGACTTAAACTATTTTGACTTCCTTTCCTGGGCTTCTTAACGTTTGCCGGTTTAACATTGTCTGGCGGTTTAACATTGTCTGCCGGTTTAACAACATCTGCCGGTTTAACAATGTGTGTCGGTTTAACATTATCTGCCGATTTAACAATGTCTGCCGGTTTAACAATGTCTGCTAGTTTAACAATGTCTGCCGGTGCTACCATCTGTCTTAACTCTGCCGGTTTAACACTAGCCGGTTTATCGTCTGTCTTAGCCATCTGCCGGTTTAACACCCGCCGGTTTACCGTCTGACTTAGCCATCTATCTTAACTGTCTGTCGGTTTACCATCCACCAGTTTACCAAGTCCTAGCCGGTTTACAACTCCAGCCGGGTCATATCGTGGGGTATATCCCCGACATTAGCCCCTAGTTTAATTTGGATTTATCCATGTTAAACTGACTCTGATCATCCTTAAGTCCTTGTCACTTCCTTCTTCTAGAAAATCCGGTTTAATAGGCCAGCCTCATAATCAATTTGCTGACATTGGTTTGTCACAGAGAAATTTTGTGAAAAATAACTTCTTTGACTCAGCTCCCAATGACTTAACAAAAATAATGGTCCTTGAAATCCTCATCTGATCTTCAACCGGTTTAAGAATGTAGAACTTTCCGGTTTATAAATAGTGATAGCACCGGGTGATACTTGTAGTTAACATCTAGTTTGAAAATATACCTCTTATATGACTATCACTTGTAGCCCTCAAGTCTTAAGAAGGTAGCATAGCAACAACTTAAGACTTGCTTCAATATAAATACCACAATCTTGAAGAAATCCAGGTTGTTCATCTCAATCACTAGTCAGAATTGAATATTCCACATATGTAGCCCCCAAGTGTCGGGTTGTCATGCTTGCAGCAACCTGGGACTTGTAATTTCCTGATGCTCATAAAAACTTCAACCAATGTAGCCCCCAAGGGCCGGGTCATTATGCAATAATGAGCAGGGACTTTGTAAATATAATCATGTAAACTTTGAACAACAACGGTGTAGCCCCCAAGGGCCGGCTCAATAAGATAATATTGAGTCGGGACTTTGATATATACTTCAATGAAAATAACATCATATGATGTAACCCCCATCATGGGGCTTGACTCCATGTCCACAAGGTTAAGAGCCTTGTGCTTTACCAACTGAGCAGTGGACCCTTCAATATAATGAATAAAAAGCTTTGTACCTTGAATTGTTGACATGAGCAATTGGTAGCCCCCAAGGGCCGGCTCATTATAATGTGATGAGTTGGGTCTTCAATAAGATGAGCAAAAATGACTTTGCATTAGCCCCCAAGTGTCATGGTGCATGCTTGCAGCGACATGAGACTTGCATATTTGATGTAATCTCAACAGAGATAATGTAGCCCCCAAGTGCCGGGTTGTATGCCTGCAGCAACTCGGGACTATTCCTTCAATTGTAGAATAAATCATATCCACTGATAATATGATAACCATTGCGCTAAAGCGACTTTGAAAACCTTAATCATAATACTGGTGATTAATAACCATAATAAAAATCCAGCCATGTTGGCTATTAAAGATTTGAATAATATACCCAATGATTTATGAGTGCATGATTCCAATAGCGCAATCCAAATATATACTGGCGACTTATAGTCAAAAGCCAGGCCGGGTCAATAAACACCAGATTAATTTGATGACTGATAGTCATGCCGAGTCAATAGACACCGGTTCAACATAAAATTTATCAATAGAAAAGTGACAAACGCAAATAAAACCGTGTAGTCAAGGCTTTTTGAGGGCTGCCAGGCCCAAATTCGATGCTTTTCATGGGCTGCCAGGCCGCTGAGTTGAACCATTTAACAAAGCCTTTTAAGATGGACCTCCAACTAACCAATCATCGTTTTAACTTTGACAAGTGCAGGGTCTCAATGAGAGTAACTGTCAAACGTTCGGAGGGTCGTGCCAGGATGACCTGGATAGGAGTGTCTTACTTGATGAAGGCAGGTTAACCCGGGGTTTTTGGTAAATATACCAGGCTTCCAAGCCGTGGGTCGATACCCGGCTACAAGGGTCTATTCAAACTCCTTGGTATTTGACACAAGGAGCCCCCAAGTAACATGATGAGCTGTGCTCATTGGGTGCCTATGTTTGAGTTGTGCATAGCAACAAGACTCTCTTTGGCCCCTTGGTTGTGAAGCTCTCAAGCTTTGTTGTGACGTGATAGCCGGGTTAATGGACAGAACTCCGCTTTGTCAGCTGAAGCCCCCATGTAACCAATAATACGATAAGCCAATAGGGCGGGACACCCATGTTTGAACCGCGCGTTAGGGCAACAGATCCTCTTGAGCAACCTTTAACTTTTGGCAAGAGATAAATTCTTCTTGAACTGGTATTTTGAACCAGATATCGAAAGCTTTAAAGCTTTGTGGGAGATAGCTTTCCCTTGAGCCGGATTTTAAACCGGAATTCTTCTTCTTAAGCCAGAAATTTTCTGACGGCTTTAAACTCGAACTTGCGAGAGATTAATCCTTTTTGAACCGGAATTTCTTAAACCGGATTTGAGAGCTTCAGAGCTGTGGGGGAACAGATTTTCCTTGAACCGGCATTCTTTGTTTTGAACCGGAAGATTCTTCAGACGACTTTTAAATTTCCGCCAATAAGGCAGTAGCCTCTGGGACCGGGTTATCTTTCCCTCCAACATCCTAGAGTTCTTGACTTCACTGAAAACTGGTCAAGTTTTGCTGAATCATATCATCATAGCCCCCGAGTCTTAAGATGACTCAAGGAGTTGTCTTGAGATTCTCCATGCTTGACCATAGGAGAAGGTATATATATATCATCGATGTTGATACCATGATATGGATTCAGAGAAGGTTGAGGTGACTGCGGCGGGTTTTAATTTATCCCGTATGAGCCATGTCAGCAACTCGGCCAATGGTTCCTTCCAACTAGGTATTTGAAGTTAACCAAACTGTAGTGACAGCGATTGATGCACATGTCCATTGAACCATCCAACGCAGATAGCAACTGATGATAACTTTCCTCCAATTTGCTGGAAGAAAAATCAGGCTACCCAAGCAGTGACTGGCTTTTTACTCAATGAAATAGCTCATGCGGACAGGCGAGTCAATCGTGGACATAATTCCGGCGAGTCGATGTAGATCGAGCTGCACGGGTGGCAACTTGTGCACACCCAATCAATAGAAAGTAAGTGCGGACAGCAGTGCATGACGACGCTAATACATGCTCCATAAGCACACCATGGCACCACCCTTATATTTATCACGGTCCTGCACAAAATATATGACAGACCAAAGTAATTGTTTCTCAACAAAAATTATATATGCCAAAAATATATTTAAATGGATATCACCTGGCTTTTTTTGTCGGATGAACGCCGATGTTGGTGCCATATAATACCGAATAGTATATGAACGTTGAATTCCGCTGACGTGATGTAACATAACATCCACGTGATCCTCTGTTTTTTTCGGCACTTAACCACTTTGACTTTTCTTCCGTTGTTTCCATTAGCACAGGGGCGTAGGAAGGGATCAGCTTGCAGGGTCAGGGCGGCTGGGTTAGCACCTGCTGGCTGGCACAGAGCATCCCACCGGAGGCCTGAGGCAACGAGGAGGCGGTTTGCAAGAGGCAGGCGCTGCAACTGTAGAGGCCCTCTTGGCGAGTTGGAGGAAAACGGGGAAGCATTGGCGCCGGCGATTTAACTCAGAGCAGCATGGTGCTATAGCGTCACCATGGTGAGTGCGAGTGGCTTGGAAGCAGGAGGTGATCCGGTGACGCGGCGGTTTAAAAGCGGGGCAGAGTCGAAGCCACGACGAGTCACGGTGGGTGTGGATGAGGCTGGAGCATGGAGCAGTAGCGGCAACAGAGGCGCGGCCATGGGATCAAGCGCCGGCGCTCTCCTGACGCTGAATGTATGCGTGGGTGCGGCGGCGTACAACTGAAGTAGCAGCAGGAGCCGGCCAGCGAGTACGGACAACTGCGGGAGCCGACCCAGCGGGCGCGGGAACAGGGGAGAAGAGGCTCGACGCCCGATGGCGGAGAAACAAACTGGTGGCCTGACAGCGGAGGCGAGCAAGCGACGGCAGCTTGGAGCCACTCGGAGTGAGACCCTCCTGACGATTCAGAGCAAGGTCGAGGCCGCGACGGCAGAGGACGGCGAGCGGGCGATGGCAGAGGACGGCCGAGGCCGCGACGGCAGAGGCCGGCCAGCTCGAAGGCAGACCCGGTTCAAGGCGGAGACAGAGGGACTCCGAGCCAGGGCTGCTGTGGCCACGACAAACCACGACGGAGGCAGCGGTGGCGACTTGCGCCGGTTTCGACACACGGTGAGAAAAGAGCAAGGGCGCTGGTGCAGGTGGTAAACCGGAGCCCGTGGTGACCCGGCAACAGCTCGAGCTAAGGTGAACCGACGACGGCGGTTCGTGGAAGAGCACGGCTGAAGTGGCGCAAGGTGATTCAGCGCATCACGAGGAAGGCGACGACAATCTTGGCGACTTGGCGTCGGCGGTTTGAGGCCGGGGTGATCCGGACGGCGGCTCTGGCAATGAGGCAACAGGGCCGGCCGGTGCACTTGCTGCGATGGCAGGAGGCCCCTGGCAGCCCGAGGCCTGGGACGGTGGTTCGTCAAAGGCGGCGATTCAAGGCCGCACCGGTGCGGTCGACCGCAACGGATGGCGAGGCGTCAAGGCCGCGGTTGAGACGGGGGTGGAGCCGGTTTAGTGTAGAACCAGAGCCAGCGCAGGCAGGTCACACGCCGCCAGCGAGCGGGCGGGGAGAGCCGAGCCATAAGGCGGAGGCGCGCTGTTGACCCGGCAGCGATGGCGGCGATTGCTACAGCAAGGTGACACGGCCACGGCGTCAAGTAGAGTGGCTCAACGTGCCTTGAGCCTGTACAATGAGGCAGAGACATGGCGCGTTGATGGAGGGGGACCAAGCGCATGCGAAGTACGCGGTGGTGAGGCGGAGTAAGAGTCAGGCGACCTGCCGGCCAGCGGCGATTCGAGGCGAGCTGGCTCGGCGATAGGCGACGGGCGGCCCATTACAGAGGCGTAGCGGGGGCGTGGACGGCGGAGTAGTCCTCGTTCGAGGCGTTGGCAAAGGTGGACCACAACGGCAACAGGAATGCGAGGATTGGCGGTTTGGCAGTGCCGGATCCCAGCAAATATAGAGAGAAGCAGTGGATCAGACGCACGGCTGCGGCCGTTGTTGCAAATGGCGAGTCAAGGAGACGGAGGCGCGGCAACTCCAACGAGGCGTGGATAGAGGCTCACGACATTAGCCTAGAGGCACGACAACTCGACGACTCCGGCGAGGCATGAGCAGCTCGACGTGAAGGCAAGGCCGGCGAAAATGGTAGCGATGGCCGAGGCGCCTCGGCGAAGAGCACAACTTTATGGAATCAGGCCAAAAGCCACAGCGGGTCGCCACCGTACTGGAGGTGCGAGGCGAGGCCCTGCCATGGCTGAGAAAACAAAGGCGGCGCAGTGCCGCAGAAGCATGCGACGGGTGTGCAGGCGGCCGGTCGTCGAACCCAACAGTATCTCCGATGGTGGGTCAAGCAACTGACGGTTCAGCGACAGGGACCGGAGGAGGTGACGAGCAATTCGTAGTGGCCTCAGGGCCGGTCCAGCCCTGCTCGAGGCGAGACAACAGCTTGGCGCGGCTACAGGGATGGCAGTTTGAGGCCGAGGCGAGGCCGCCGCGGCTGTTCGGCGGAGCCCAGCGGAAACGAACAACGGCCGCGAGCCTCGGAACAGAGGTGCAGCGACTTGAGAGGAGACGACCCACCGCGGTGGCAGGCGTGAGTGAATCCGGCGGCTTGGCGAAACCGCGGGCACGCGTGATTGATGTGGTAGCTTACCTCCGTTGCATAAAGTGGAGGGTGTGACGGCGACCGGCCGTCGGAGTGTGGCAGCTTGCCTCCGCTGTATTTTGAGGCGATGCACAAAGGAAACACAGACGGGAGGTGGCGGCGCGGCTCAACTGGTGATGCAGCAGGGGCGGCTTGGAAGCGGACTCGAAGCACGACGATGGCTGTAGCGGCAGCTGACCGAGTCCACGCCCATCACCCCATCCGATCCGGATCGTGGCTGGTGTGATGATTTTTTTTCAGGGGTAGCAACAGCCACAAACACGGGAAACAGCAGCAGCAACTTGTGGCTATCAGATCAACACACAGGTTCTAAGTGGAAATTTTCTCGGGACTTAAAAACACCCGGTACAGTAGAGAAAAAAGAGCTTCAGCGACGGCCAAGGCTAATGCGTCGATGTAGTTGATTGAATCCTTGTCTGTCTTGACTGTAGCAAAGAATCTATCCGTCCTCGGATTCGGCGAATCATCGGGTCATGTTTATCTGTTGCATCGTAACCCTAAATTTCCTCTGGACTCAAAAACTTGCACTACTAGTTTAAAAAATTAACCATGATTTTTTATCGCCATTATTGAATCTGTCGACTCTTGTTCAAAGTTGTCCCTTACCGGTTTATCCCGCGGGATTGTTTTGTCCTGACCTTTCCTCATCCGACCAAATCACGAGCCTCCCGATCCCTGAAAGAGATCCTTCCAAGAACTTCAACAACACCTTGCGTGGGCCCCACGGTCGGCGCCAACTGTCGTGGAATTAACACGTCAGATGTCCTAGTGTGAGGACTTAGTCGTGAGGCCAACGCATTTGTGAGGTAGCTTGAGAGGAGTTGAGCGGAATTGAGAGACGCAACACGCAAGAAAAAGATTTAGACAGCTTTGGGCCTCGGGAAACATCATCCGGTAATAACCCTACATGTTGTTTGAGGCTAGATCTCATTATCATCACGAGGGAGTCACCGTAAACCGGCTCTCCTCTAGTTGTGTCTAGCCCTAAAGATTGTTTCTTTTCCCTCCCTCTTTGGGGAGCCCTGCCCCTCCTTATATAAGTTAAAGGGGCGGGTTACATGTAGAGTCCATGTCGGACTAAGACTTAAACTATTTTGACTTCCTTTCCTGGGCTTCTTAACGTCTGCCAGTTTAACATTGTCTGTCGGTTTAACATTGTCTGCCGGTTTAACAATGTCTTCCGGTTTAACAATGTCTGCCGGTTTAACATTATCTGCCGGTTTAACAATGTCTGACGGTTTAACAATGTCTGCCGGTTTAGCAATGTCTGCCGGTGCTACCATCTGCCTTAACTCTGTCGGTTTAACACTTGCCGGTTTATCGTCTGTCTTAGCCATCTGCCGGTTTAACACCCGCCGGTTTACCGTCTGACTTAGCCATTTGTCTTAACTGTCTGCCGGATTACCATCCGCCGGTTTACCAAGTCCCAGCCAATTTACAACTCCAGCCGGGTCATACCATGGGGTATATCCCCGACAAGTTTGGTCTTCATTTGAAACAATGCGGAATAGTTTCGCAACTCACGCCACCCGGAACACCGCAGCGTAATGGTGTGTCTGAATGTCGTAATCGTACTTTACTAGATATGGTGCGATCTATGATGTCTCTTACAGATTTACCGCTATCTTTTTGGGGTTATACTTTAGAGATGGCTGCATTCACATTAAATAGGGCACCATCGAAATCCGTTGAGACGCCGCCTTATGAACTGTTGTTTGGCAAGAAATCAAAGTTGTCGTTTCTTAAAGTTTGGGGCTGCGATGCTTATGTGAAAACCTTCAACCTGATAAGCTTGAACCCAAATCGGAGAAATGTGTCTTCATAGGATACCCAAAGGAGACTGTTGGGTACACCTTCTGTCACAGATCCAAAGGCAAGACATTTGTTGCTAAATTTGTATCCTTTCTAGAGAAGGAGTTTCTCTCGAAAGAAGTGAGTGGGAGGAAAGTAGAACTTGATGAGGTAACTATACTTGCTCCCTTGTTGGAAAGTAGTTTATCTCATAAACCAGTTCCTGTGATGCCTACACCAATTAGTGAGGAAGCTAATGATATTGATCATAAAACTTTAGATCAAGTTACTGCCGAACCTCGTAGGTCAACTAGAGTAAGATCCGCACCAGAGTGGTACGGTAATCCTATTCTGGAGGTCATGTTACTTGATCATGGCGAACCTACGAACTATCAGGAAGCGATGATGAGCCCAGATTCCGCAAAATGGCTTGAGGCCAAGAAATCTGAGATGTGATCCATGTATGAGAACAAAGTGTGGACTTTGGGTGACTTCCCCGATGATCGGCAAGCCATCGATAATAAATGAAGAAGAAGATTGACGCTGACGGTAATGTTACAGTCTACAAAGCTCGACTCGTTGGAAAAGGTTTTCGACAAGTTCAAGAGGTTGACTATGATGCGACTTTCTCACCCGTAGCGATGCTTAAGTCTGTCCGAATCATGTTAGCAATTGCCGCATTTTATGATTATGAAATTTGGTAAATGGATGTCAAAACTGCATTCCTGAATGGATTTCTGGAAGAAGAGTTGTATATGATGCAACCCGAAGGTTTTGTCGATCCGAAAAGTGCTAACAAAGTGTGCAAGCTCCAGCGATCCATTTATGGACTGGTGCAGGCCTCTCGGAGTTGGAATAAATGCTTTGATAGTGTGATCAAAGCATATGGTTTTATACAGACTTTTGGAGAACCCTGTATTTACAAGAAAGTGAGTGGCAGCTCTGTAGCATTTCTAATACTATATGTGGATGACATATTGTTGATTGGAAATGATATAGAATTTCTGGATAGCATAAAAGGATACTTGAATAAAAAAATTCAATGAAAGACCTCGGTGAAGCTGCTTACATATTGGGCATCAAGATCAACAGAGATAGATCGAGACGTTTAAACAAAGCACATACCTTGACAAAGTTTTGAAAAAGTTCAAAATGGATCAAGCAAAGAAAGGGTTCTTGCCTGTGTTACAAGGTGTGAAGTTGAGTCAGACTAAATGCCCGACAAGTGCTGAAGATAGAGAGAAAATGAAAAATGTTCCCTATGCTTCAGCCATAGGCTCTATCATGTATGCATTGCTATGTACCAGACCTGATGTGTGCCTTGCTATTAGTTTAGCAGGGAGGTACCAAAGTAATCCAGGAGTGGATCACTGGACAGTGGTCAAGAACATCCTGAAATACCTGAAAAGGACTAAGGATATGTTTCTTGTTTATGGAGGTGACAAAGAGCTCGTCGTAAATGGTTACGTCGATGCAAGTTTTGACACTGATCCGGATGATTCTAAATCGCAAACCGGATACGTGTATATATTGAACGGTGGAGCTGTTAGTTGGTGCAGTTCTAAACAAAGCGTCGTGGCGGGATCTACGTGTGAAGCGGAGTCCATAGCTGCTTCGGAAGCAACAAATGAAGGAGTCTGGATGAAGGAGTTCATATCCGATCTAGGTGTCATACCTAGTGCATCGGGTCCAATGAAAATGTTTTGTGACAATAATGGTGCAATTGCCTTGGCAAAGGAATCCAGATTTCACAAGAGAACCAAGCACATCAAGAGACGCTTCAATTCCATCCGTGACTAAGTTCAGGTGGGAGACATAGAGATTAGCAAGACACATACGGATCTGAATGTTGTAGACCCATTAACTAAGCCTCTCTCACGAGCAAAACATGATGAGCACCAAGACTCCATGGGTGTTAGAATCATTACTGTGTAATCTAGATTATTGACTCTAGTGCAAGTGGGAGACTGAAGGAAATATGCCCTAGAGGCAATAATAAAGTTATTGTTTATTTTCTTATTTCATGATAAATTTTTATTATTCGTGCTAGAATTGTATTAACCGGAAACATAATACATGTGTGAATACATAGACAAAATAGTGTCACTATTATGCCTCTACTTGACTAGCTCATTAATCAAAGATGGTTAAGGTTTCCTAACCATAGACATGAGTAGTCATTTGATGAACGGGATCACATCATTAGGAGAATGATGTGATTGACTTGACCCATTCTGTTAGCTTAGCACGTGATCATTTTAGTTTACTGCTATTGCTTTCTTCATGACTTATACATGTTCCTATGACTATGAGATTATGCAACTCCCGATTACCGGAGGAACACTTTGTGTGCTACCAAACGCACAACATAACTGGGTGATTATAAAGGTGCTCTACATGTGTTTCCGATGGTACTTGTTGAGTTGGCATAGATCGAGATTAGGATTTGTCACTCCGATTATCGGAGAGGTATCTCTGGGCCCTCTCGGTAATGCATATCACTCTAAGCCTTGCAAGCAATGTGACTAATAAGTTAGTTGCGGGATAATGCATTACAGAATGAGTAAAGAGACTTGCCGGTAACGAGATTGAGCTAGGTATTGAGATACCGACGATCAAATCTCGGGCAAGTAACATACCGATGACAAAGCGAACAGCGTATGTTGTTATGCGGTTTGACATATAAAGATCTTCATAGAATATGTAGGAGCCAATATGACCATCCAGGTTCCGCTATTGGTTATTGACCAGAGACGTGTCTCGGTCATGCCTACATAGTTCTCGAACCCATAGGGTCCGCACGTTTAACATTCGGTGTCGGTCGGTATTATGAGTTTATGTGTTTTGATGTACCGAAGGTAGTTTGGAGTCCCGGATATGATCACGGACATGACAAGGAGTCTTGAAATGGTCGAGACATAAAGATCAATATATTGGATGACCATGTTTGGACTTCAGAAGTGTTCCGGGCAAGTTCGGGCATATACCGGAGTACCAGGGGGTTACCGGAACCCCCGAGCGAGTATAATGGGCCTATTGGGCCCTAGTGGAGAAGAGGAGGGGCGGCCAAGGCAGGGCCGCACCCCCTCCCCCTCTAGTCCGAATTGGACAAGGAGAGGGGGGCGGCGCCCCCCTTTCCTCCCCCTCTCTCCTCCTCCCCCCTTCTCCTACTCCTACTAGGAAATGAGGAGTCCTACTCCCGCTGGGAGTAGGACTCCCCCCTTGGTGCGCCCTCCTCCTGGCCGGCCGCCTCCCCCTAGCTCCTTTATATACGGGGACGGGGGAGCACCCCAAGACACACAAGTTGATCATTGATCTTTAGTCGTGTGCGGTGTGCCCCTCCACCATAATCCACCTCAGTCATATCATAGCGGTGCTTAGGCGAAGCCCTGCGTAGGTAGCTTCATCAATACCGTCATCACGCCGTTGTGCTGATGGAACTCTCCCTTGAAGCTCTACTGGATAGTGAGTTCGTGGGACGTCACCGAGGTGAACGTGTGCAGATTGTGGAGGTGTCGTACGTTCGGTACTTGGATCGGTCGATCGTGAAGACGTACGACTACGTCAACCGCGCTGTCATAACGCTTCCGCTTGCGGTCTACGAGGGTACATGGACGACACTCTCCCCTCTTGTTGCTATGCATCACCATGATCTTGCGTGTGCGTAGGAATTTTTTTGAAATTACTACGTTCCCAACAGAAATCCACCACAGCCTGAGACTTGATGGCCGTCCTTGGCACATACTTCAAACCATGAGGTCCAAGCTTGATAGACCACTTAGCAACCTGGCCTGTGGCCTCCCTGTTTTGAATTATGTCTCCTAAAGGGGCAGAGCTAACCATCGTAATAGGATGACCCAGAAAATAATGCTTCAGCTTGCGACTCGCCATGAACACTCCATAGACCAACTTCTGCCAATGTGGGTATCGTTGCTCAGACTCAATCAACACCTCACTAACATAGTAAGCTGACCGCTGGATCGGGTATTCCTTACCTGCCTCTTTGCCCCCCACAACAATTGCCACACTGAAAGCCTTACTGTTAGCGGCCACATATAGAAGTAAAGGCTCCTTATCCACAGGAGCAGCAAGGACGGGCGGCTCAGCCAACTACTTTTTGAGCGTCTCAAATGCCTTATCAGCCTCATAACTCCAGACGAAATGGTCTGTTTTCTTCATCATATGATATAAGGGAATGGCCTTCTCTCCCAGGCGGCTTATAAACCGGATTAGAGCCGCGATACAACCCGCCAGGCACTGGATGTCATTGACGCACACCGGCTTACCCAAGGAAGTAATAGCCTTAAACTTCTCCGGGTTAGCTTCAATTCCTCTCTCTGAGACCAAAAAAGCCAAGAGCTTGCGTGCAGGTACACCAAAAACACACTTGGCCGGGTTAAGCATCATTTTAAAACCTGGAGATTGTCAAAAGTTGTCGGTGTACAAAAGTAGGGGCTCCCCTTTAAACCCCTTTACTTGTGCACGGGCATCAGAGCCACTCGCCACGGCCACGCATAACAGGGCGGGAGAGGGAAGCCTAAGGCACAAGGCAAACAAAGCAACGACAAGGACCAATGCCACAATGATCGGATGGATGAAGCAGGTTTCCCCGGCAAGGACCCTTGCTGGGGCAGCCTCAGCGGCCCCGGCAAGACCCTTGCCGGGGCAGCTCGCCCACGCCAGCTGAGCGAGCCACCTTTGAACCCACCAACGCTAGACAAACACATTGGGACATGGCTCGAGAGGCACCTCCGTGGTGGCATGCAGATCTTTGTGAAGACAAAGAATAGTCAAGATCAAATGAGGATAGGAATGCAACGATCCTTGGCAGGGTTCTTACCGAGGAAGCCCACGAGACCCCCGGCAAGGTCCTTGCCGGGGATGACGGCGTGCCGAGGCAAGACCCTTGCCGGGCCACCCGGCAAGGCCCTCGCCGAGTGCGCCAGCAGGGCCACTGCCAGGCCCATGCCAGCCAAGTCTTCGCCGCCGTTCGCATGCAGCTGCCGACCCAACGAGCAGGGCTGGCACCTGCGTGGCGACATGCAGCCCTTCGTGGAGGCTCCACCATCATGCCACATCAGCTGCCTGCCTGCCTACATGGCACCGCATGCATCGCTAGCCAGGGCGCGTGTCAAAGCAAGGAGGAGCGGCGACGGACGGGACGGGCCTCGCTCCCGTCCCCGATAAAGTGAAGGGACACCTAAGCCTCGCATTAAATGCACTTTGTCCTGTAATACCAGCGATAAGCTCACAGCGCTGTAGCACTTTCCACCTCCTGTGTGCCACTGTGGCAGCCCCTTTCGCCTATAAAAGGAGGCCCATGGCGCACTTGAGAGGGATTCGGCTCTTTTGATCCTGGCAGCACCCAGAGCTAGTTCAAGATCTCAAGAACACTAAATACATCCACCAAAGCAGGATCGTAGGGTTTTACGCATCTTTGCGACCCGAACCTGGGTAAATCCCCTTTGTGCTGTCTACTAGTCCCGCTCTTCTCACGATCCCCGCGCCCCGTGACCGTAGTAGGGATTCCAGTGATCCCATAGGTGTCGTTTCCCACCGACATCTTTGGCGCGCCACGTAGGGGCGCGCAACTGTGAGAATCTGGCCTAGCAGTTCATCATCGCCATAGCTCCTGCGGAGAAGGCAGCCAAGAAGGTGGCGCTGCCCGTTTGCGCGAAGGACGCCGAGGCGGCGACGAGAGAGCTAAGTCATGCTGAATTTTAAGTTTTTCTCCTTAGATATAAGGTTATTATCCTCGACGGTTCGACCTATGTATGGAGAGCCTGTACACAGAGGGGCCCTCCTGCGATCAGCAACGCCCTTGTCCTGTTTCAAGTCCGCTCAACAGCTCGAGCGGCCGCGTCGAGAGCGGCAGGGTAGCCTTTCACCATCGGCAAAGCTCTCGGTTCTGACTCGAGTCAAGCTCGACAGATCGAGCGGCCACGCCAAGGGCGATAAGGTGCTTCGCCCGGAAACAAGCACTCCCGGCAGGCCAATGAGGATCCGTCCTCAAAACGCCGCCCTGGGTTTACGTGCCGGCAAGCCTACCCAGTCGATGTGGGGTGGACATACAAAGGAAAATCGAATAGGAAAATAACATGCATAATTTCAGGAGCACTGCAGAGTTATATTACACAAATTGCCGCCGCAGTTCTAAGTAAAGATAGCATTGTCTTGGTCATGAATCCGCAGCGGCAACGAAGAACGGGGTGCCTAGTCCCGGCGCTGGCCCTCCAACCTCTTGATTTTGTTGATGCGACTGAGGATGGGCTGGATATGGTCATTGACTGCCGCGATGTCGGCATCCTCCGGCAAGCTCTTTAGCACAACTTCGAAGTCGAGGTCTGGGTGCCAGTGCGCAATCTTGGTGAGCACCCTGGTCATGGTCCCCCGGTAGAGTATCCGGGATTCTTCGGCCAGGGAGGCCGCCCGGTTGGAATGAAGCCGCCTCAGGGCGCCGACGACCTTCTCAAAGTATATGGTCAGGTTGGCATTGGGGCTCAGGTTCGCCTCTGGGGCCTACCTCATCTCCGGCATCCCCATAATGCCCAGCTGATTGGCGGCCAAGTTTGCAACGACGGCAAGGCGTTCGAGCCAACGTTTCTCGCCCGCCACGTGGTCCTTGAGGTTGGCGGTCTCGTTCATCCGCAACTGCTTCTCTGCCTCCAGTTCCTTGGTCAGGATCCCCTCCCGGGTCCTGGCCTCCCACAACATCTTCTCGAGATCTCCCAGCTCCAGCTTGAGGTCTCTGATGGAGTTGTTGGCCTCGGAGAGTTTTCCGGCCTTGCTGATGACCGCGCCCTGCGCCTCCGTCAGGGTATCGTTGAGCGTGTCCCTCTCCTGGGCTAGCTCCAGAGCTTTCCCCTCCAGCTCCTTCACCCTGCCGGCGTAGACCTGAGCCTGGGCATTGAGTGCTTCTTGATGCCTCTGCTCCAGCTCCTGGTTCCGCTGCGCGACGAGCTTGCCCACCTCTTCGTCCTTGCTGTGGAGGCAAGCTTCTCCTCGCGCGTGGCAAGGTCCTCTTCCTGGCTTTTCAATGCGGCCTCATGTTGGCTCCGAGCGGCTTCGGCTTTGTCAGCCAATTTCTTCACCGTCTCCTGGGCCTTCTCAACGTCGGCTAGCTTCAGGGTGAGCTCCACCTCACGGTTGGCCATCTCGCCCTGGGCGGCCTTCAGCTCGTCCTGGGCCTGGTAGAACTAGTCTTGCGCGTCGGCGACACGCCCTCCAAAGTCCGCCTCTGCCTTCTCCACCACCGCTGTCCTGGACTTGGCCTTGTCTAGACGGGTGCGGTGGAGCGCCTGAAGCTTCCGAAAGCTGGCGCCCATGGCCTGGAGCAGCCGCTCCTCCTGGGAGCCGATGCCACCGATGCCAGGCTCATAGATGACCTCGAGCCCAACGGCGGCAAGCGCCTCCTCGTCGAACACCTCTCCCTCAAAGGGAGCCCTGGTGCTCGACGCGCCAAGGAGATGGACGAAGAGGTCGTCGCTTACCCTCAGGTACCTATCGGAGCCAAAGGCAGCGGAGGAGGAGGGTAGGTCGTCAATAGCCACCTCCTTGTCAGCAGCCTTGCCGGCTTCCCCAGCAGGCCCCTTGCCGGGCTCTTCGGTGGGCCCCTTGGCGGCGTCCTCAGTGGCGCCCCCGGCGCTATCCTCGCCAGCAATCTTCTCCGCCTCCGCCATGGCATCCGCTATCGGATTTAGGGTTCTGGCAGACCCTTGAGGTTCGAACACTGGGGTGCGCGCGGAGGTTTTGCCTTCTACCTACCTGTTCCTTGCCGAATCGCTTAGATCTAAACTACGAGAAGAACAACACAAGAGACACATGATTTATACTGGTTCAGGCCACCATTGTGGTGTTATACCCTACTCCAGTGTGTGGTGTGGTGGATTGCCTCTTGGGCTGATGATGAACAATACAAGGAAGAACAGCCTCGCGAGGGTCTGTTCTTGTGGTCTCTCTCTCTCTCTTTTTGCCGGCCGGATGGATCGATCCCCCTCTACCCTGGGGGTGGCTAGTCCTATTTATAGGCAAAGGCCCTAGGCCTCTTCCCAAATATTGAGCAGGAAGGGCGCCAACAATTGGCCAATTTGAAGGGGAACATCTAGTACACTTATCCTGACTAAAGTTGGTCCTCGCCTGGCAAAGGCTCTGGTGGAGACGCCGACTTGGGCTCCACGGTCACCTCCATCCTGCCGTTGGACTGGTCTTGGTCTTGTTGCACCGAAATGGATGCCTTTGCTTGATGCTCCCGCCTGCGCTTGCTCCCCTTGCACCAAAGAGGAAAGAAGGACACTACGCGGGCTGGCGCCCTGCAGTCGCCCTTGGTCGTCATGGCTTGCATCATGGGCACCTCGCGAGGTACCCCGCCTTGAACTCTCCGCCTCCTCGCGAGCCAGCCTGACGAGGCCGTTCCTGAGGAAGCTCCTTGTCGTCAGCCCCGCGAGGCTTGGCCCCTCGCGAGGGTCTTGAGCTTGTGCTGATGAAGATGGGCCGTGCTGGGCCCCCTTTGAGCCACGCCGCAGGCCGCACGCAGGCATGTCTGGGGACCCCCATTCCCAGAACGCCGACAGTTGCCCCCGGGCCCAAGGCGTGCCCGGACTAGGCCGAGAAGAGAGGCGAAAGGGCAAGTGCGAAGCGTCGCGGGCCCTAACAGCCTGTGGCCTTGGGCGCCGCGTGGCGGTTGATTGGACGTGGGCGTCTCCGCAACCGCACTACTTGATAAGGAGCAGCATCTGCCCTCTGCTTCCTTTGCTCTCTCCAGTTGCTGCTTAGATCCCCTTTCTTGCGCCTCTCCTTCTTTCCTTCGAAATCTCCAGATCTACTCCACCCGCGCGCTCTAGCCAGTCATGGCGCCTCGCCAGGCCCCGGCCGGAGCTTGGTACTCGTCCGCCCTGGACTCGCCAAACGTATCGGAGGCGAGCCTTGCCCGGGTGCGCCAGTTGGCAGCGGCGCAGGGCGTCGACGGGGCGAAGGTATTCAAGGCTGGCTCTGCCCTCCCTGAGGGCCAAGGAAGCACCTTCTATCCGCTCTTCATGAGCGCCATTGTCGCCGGTCTGGTGCCTCCCTTCTCTGAGTTCTTCTTTTCCATCCTCTGCCATTACAACCTTCAAGCTCTGCACCTCCACCCCAATTCTGTCCTCCTTCTGGCAATCTTCGCCTACAATTGCGAGGCTCACGTGGGGGTGAAGCCCTCAGTGGCCCTGCTGTGCCACTACTTCTACCTCCGGCCCTCTCGCGGCTCCGTCTCTGCATGTGCGAGCTTCGTCCCGTACGGCAGCTCCATCGCCATTTCGAATCCCGGGAAAAGGATTGAGGGCTTCAGGAGCAAGTGGGTCTTGGTTGATGCTAGGCGCTTCCACCCCCGGCTGGCCTTGCCCACGGGGCTCCCCTCGAGCTCCGACGATTGGTCTCGAGTGGAGCTTGTGGATCCCCGCGCAAGGGTGGTGTTGGAGAAGATGGATGCGGATCTGAGGCCGGCCAGCATGGCGGCGGCAAAGCTGACTGGCGCCTCGCTGCTGAGGGAGTTCCTGGAGCATCAGCTGGCTCCGCTTCATCAGTACTCGCTTCCGATGTGGAGGCCCCACCCGAGCCCCACGGTCCTGGCCGATGAGGATCTGGCCGCGGTCCTCCAGTCTTTGGTCGAGGGAGACGTGGCAAGGTTGGAGGGCGCTCCGACGCCCCTGTTCCTTTGTGAAGACTGGGAGCAGGTTGTGGGGTCCATGCCCGTCCTCAATGGGGACGGGCCTGTGCCCGCGGAGGCTCCCGAGGACCTGGTGGACGTATCCTCTGGCGACTCCAGCGAAGAGAGGGAGGAAGGGGAGCAGGAAAAGTGGGCTAACTCCGAGGCAGAGTCAAGGGCTCCACCTCCTCGGCGCAAGTCCCGCACTCTCCGCCTCTCTCTGAGTGACGACGATGAGGGTGATGGCGTGCAGGGCGGCGGGAGCCTGCCCCCGGTTCCGAAGAAGGACTGGACTGGGTTGATCCCCCGCGGGTCCGCCCCATCCCCGAGGCGATCTGTAGGCGCCCCAGCTGCACCCGCGCTCCCTAAGGCCGACCCTTGCAACCGGCTCTCAGGCTTCAAGTACGACCAGAGGCTGCTCGAGTCTGCGGGCGATGACTTGTAAGTGCTTGATCCCTGTCTTGTTTCTTGTTTCATCGCTGAGGCTTGACGCTCGTATCTCTCGGCTAGGCTGGCACCCACAGCAAAGAAGCCGAAGGGGCCTCCTGAGACTCCATCCGCAGTAGCGCCACTGCACGCGAAAGAAGATGAACGTGCCGCGCGGGCCTCTCTTGCCCAGGCGTCCTTGCGAGGCCCTGCCGAGCCGGCTGGGGCGAGCTCAGCTCCTATGGCCCTTGCGACCCCTGAGGCGCCCCCGTTTGACGCCGTCGCCATAGCCGCTGGGGCGCAGCAGGCTCCGCCTCAGGACACGGTGGTCACGCTGCCACCTTCTCCTCCTACTCTGCCGACCATTGCTTCCCCGTCTCCTCCTACTGTCCTAGATCGTGCTGCTGCCGAACTGGACCGTCTGCGGTGGGATCTTCTGAGCGCCGACCCTCGTTTGGTGGCCGGGCGCTTGGAGCTAGCCTCTGGCTGGATTTGCTCCGATGCTTCGATTCGGGCGGCGCTGGTCTAGGCCTCGATGGCATGCGACGAGGAGAAACAGGCCGTCCTTGGGGTGAAGGTTGCCCGCGCCACCGCCTTGGGCGAGGCGGCTAATGCCTGAGGTCGTTGCGAGGTGCTGGAGGGCGAGCTGAAGGGCCTGCAGGGCCGACTCGCCGAGGAGACTCGCCTTCGCCTAGAGCAGGAGGACGGCATGAAGGCTCACGAGGCGGCCGTCAAGGACTGGGACGCCAAGCTCAAGAAGTGCCGTGACCGCCTAGGCGCGCTAGAGCAAGAGCTGGAGCCGAGGAAGGTTGAGTTGGACGACAAGGCACGGGTTCTTGCCGAGGATTGTGTGGCCTTTGCGGAGATGGAGGAGAAGGCCCGAGCTTCACTGAAGACGCTTTATGAGAGCGGTCTGGAGAGCCCGCTGGCCGGCGAGGAGGACGGCCCCGCCAAGCTGCTTCCTTTCCTGGTTCGTGCCCTTGATGATGCGCCCTTGGCCTCGGCCCTACGGCCGAGGCCGAGGCACGCGTCTTGTCTTTTGCGGCGCTGATGCGGGTGTTCACCCACATCTATCTTCGGGACCCCAACGTCGACCTCGACAGCCTGCTGGAGCCAGTGAGTGGCGAGCATGCCGCTGCCGCTGCTGAGGCTGTGAAGGGTCGTGCGGAGGCTCTGCTGGGGAAGTTCCGGGCCTTCAGCACTAGGCCGAAGCGGAGCGCTGCTAGCCCGGCAGCTCCACAAGGCGGACCCGCTCCGCACAACTCCACGGCCGGCAAGTGACTCCGTTGTGGCTCCCGCCCTGCTTTTAGTTTCTGCACATGTATCAAGCCTCGGGGAGGCGTTAAGACTTGCATTTGGTGCTGTGATAATAGTATGGACTGTAATATTTGCTTTTGAATTCCTTGAAATTTGCGCTATTTCCTTCCTACTTGCTTGTGTCCTACGCCGGCAGAGCCCGACCCCGCGCATACCTCAGCCGCCGTTAGCCCCGACCGGAAACCAGGACGGGACCAAGGAGTGAGGGGCTATGTGACAAGTTAGGCTCCTGAGTCGCGATGCTCAGGAGTCCCCCTTGGTGCCAGAACAGCAAGTAGGGAGGTGAGATGTGGGGGTGGATCTACCGTTCTATGTCTGCAGAGCCTGGCCCCGCGCATACCTCAACCGCCGTTAGTCCCGACCAGAAACCAGGACGGGACCAAGGAGTGAGGGGCTACGTGACCAGTTAGGCTCCTGAGTCGCGCTGCTGAGGAGTCCCCCTTGACGCTCAAACGGCCTTCATACCTTGGCTCGGCTAGGGGAGGGACGCGCGACGAACCAGGCCCGGGGGGCCTGGCTGGGTGCCGTGCGCCTGGGTGTGACCCAGGCGTCGCCCCTGTGCCCAGCCCCCTCGCGCGGCACTCCCGAGGGGAGGCGTTGCGATGAGGCTAGACACCGAGCTCTGGGCTCCCTGAGGTTGATGCGGCCCTGGGGGCCACCCTCAGTTGTTTATCACCAGCGCGGAGCATAGCGCTTCCGTATGCGTACGGGCATAGCCGCTCCACGGCAGTGTCGTCAGCCAGCACAGAGCATGGTGCTTCCACTGGTGCGTGGGAGGGGGCTCCCCTCTGGGAGGAGCCCCCGGGGCGTGTACAGCCCCACCCTGACACGTGGCCGGCACGGTAGGGCTTGACGAGGTGTATCTGGGCACCCGTGAGCCAGCGCGGGACTCACGGGGCCCTACCTCAAGGCGGGTTGCGCCTGGCTCTGGGACTTATCTTGGAGTGTGTTCCTGCAAATTTGGCTAGATGCCGATGCTCTACGTCCTCGGGTCCCGGCTCTCGGGCTGGTCTCAGCCGTCGCTGGTGTGCCGGGGCGCGATGCCGTGGGCAGACCAGAGGGTGAGGGCCGGAGAGCCGGTAGGAGCCCTGAGTCGCGATGCTCGGGCACCCCCCCTTTAACGCACAAGCTAGGTTAGATGACGAAACTCTATGTCCTCGGGTCCCGGCTCTCGGGCTGGTCTCAGCCATTGCTGGTGTGCCGGGGCGCGATGCCGTGGGCAGACCAGAGGGTGAGGGCCGGAGAGCCGGTAGGAGCCCTGAGTCTCGATGCTCAGGCACCCCCCCTTTAACGCGCAAGCTGGGTTAGATGACAAAACTCTACGTCCTCGGGTCCCGGCTCTCGGGCTGGTCTCAGCCGTCGCTGGTGTGCCGGGGCGCGATGCCGTGGGCAGACCAGAGGGTGAGGGCTGGAGAGCCGGTAGGAGCCCTGAGTCGCGATGCTCAGGCATCCCCCTTTAACGCGCAAGGTTGTGACATCCAGGAAGAAAAAAGGTACCATGAGCAGGCACCAAACAACAAGCATGACGGGTCAAAAGCACGGCCCTAAGATAAATGCAAGAGGGGTACATGCCACTGGGTCTGACCTGAGCAGCTTGGGGATAATGCAGCCCGAGGGGCGCCCCCAGCAGAGTGAGCTAAGAACATGAAATAAAAGAGATACATGCCACAGGGACGGACCCATGCGGCCTGGGAATAATGCAGCCCTGGGGGCGCTCCTAGCTGGAAATGAAACTAGAAAGATGTACCTGATGATGCTGAAGACGAAGGGGTGTTGATGCAGTAGACTCGGTGGGCTGCGGAGGCAGATCCTCACGAGCGCCCAGGCCCTGGGGCCTCGGGAGGCTCCGGAGGCGCTGGTGGCTCCTCGCGGACCGTCTCCATCTCCGCCAGGGCTGCGGAACGCCTGACCTCTTGAGCCTCCAGGATGGCCCTCATGATGCGCCGGTACGTAGCAGCCGCGTTCGGCAAGCCGTAAGGTATGCGAACGTAGCTGTGGGGCGGGCCCTCGCAGCATCCCACTCGTGAAGGCCAGAGGCGCTCCTGAGACGCGGCTTGGTTGAGCCCTGGTATGTCGATGCAGACGCGCAGCCGACCATCCTCGCCTGGATGGGGGGCCACAGCGGGTAAGCGGTGGCTGCCTCTCATGACCCTTGACTCCTGTAGCTCCTGAATGGCCTTTCTGACGAACTCCCGAAGGTTTGGCCCTCCTTGCCTTGCTCCTTCTTGATGGAAATGTGCTTCGAAGCATGCCTCCACGTGGTGCCCAAGCGCCTCCCTCGTGACCTTGGCGAGGTCGACGGCCCTCTAGGGGAGAGCCCCCGAGCCCTGCCCGAGGAGGGCGCCGGGTGCGCTTCCCTATGCGATGGCAAGAGGTTCCCCCTGAGTAGGCGCGGGCCCAGAGGGACCTCCCTCCTGAGGGGCCGGGCCGGTCGATGTATTCTTCTTCTTGGGGGCGGCCTCGGGAAGCCTCCTGCTTCCGCGATCCGGGTCTCCAGTGATGCGGCCTGAAAGGCTCTCTCCAGGGAGCAAACTGCATCTCTCTCTTCGCAGGGCACCGTGATGACTCCGACACTTCCTAGCATCTTGAGGACGCTGTAGCCATGGTGGGTTACGGCCATGAACTTGGCAAGTGCTGGGTACCCGAGGATGGCATTGTACGGCAGGCGAATGTGGGCGATGTCGAAGTCGATGAGCTCGGTGCGGTAGTTGTCGCGTGCCCCGAAGGTGACAGGGAGGCGGACCTGCCCAATCGGGACCGTGGAGCCGTTGGTGACTCCGGAGAAAGGCATGGTGGGCTGAAGCTGACTGTAGGGTACTTGGAGATTGTTGAATGTTTCCACGGACAGGACGTTGAGCCCTGCCCCGCCATCGATGAGGGTCTTGGGGACTAGCACGTTGCTGATGATTGGGGAACAAATCATCGGGAGGACTCCGGCTGTGGCCGCGCACTTGAGCTGATCCGCTGAGATGAACGTGATGGAGCACGCCGACCACCTCAGAGGGCGCGTGGCCTCGAGCTTGGGGAGGACTGCATTGACTTCGCGGGTGAACTGCTTGAAGATGCGCTGAGAGGCTGGGGCTTGAGCTCCGCCTAGGATGCAGGAGATCGCACGTGGTTCCTGGAAGCCCCCAACCCCTTCGTCCTGATGACGGTCCTCATTTCTCCTTGGTTGCGGCGGTAGCGGAGGGAGGCCTGCATTACCTTGCGGGAGATCCTCGCGAGGCTGATCCCTCCAGCCTCCCTTGCAAGGCGGGTCCTGCCAGCGATCCTCGCGAGGTTGGTCGCGCCACCCTTGACGTGGGCCGCGGTCTTCCCAGCGTCCTGCATTCCTTCCTCCTCCTCGTCCGTAGCCCCGGTCGTTGCGGTCGGGACGCCGGCCAGTCCGTACTTCACGCACGGCCCTGAGCTCTTGGCATTCATTGGTGTTATGGGTTTGGAGGTCGTGGTACACGCAGTACGGACTGCCCTTGGAGGATTCGGGCTGATCTCTGCCCCGCTTGGTGTCTGGTTCTGCCGCGAGCACTGCAGCCCCCTTGCGCTTCACGTCCTTGGCCTTGGGCTTCTTTTCTTCAGGGTCTGCGGCAGGCAATTCGAGGAGGGAGAGACGCCCTTCCTCAGCCCTGGCGCACTTAGTCGCCAGGTTAAACAGCTCCAAGGAAGTGCACAAATCTTCATGCATTGCAAGCTCCTCCTTCATCTTGACGTCACGCACGCCGTCAGAGAAGGCTGAGATGATGGCCTCCTCGGTCACCTTGGGAATCTTGAGGCGCGCGTTGTTGAAGCGATGAATGTACTTCTGCCGGGTTTCCCCCGGTTGTTGCTTGATGCGGCGCATGTCGCTCACGGCGGGTGGCCGGTCGCGAGTACCCTGGAAGTTGGCGATGAAGCGGGTGCGAATATCATCCTAGGAGGAGATCGTGCCTGGGGCCAGGTTCAAAAGCCAGGTGCGGGCCCCATCCTTGAGAGCCATGGGGAACCAGTTTGCCATGACCTTCTCGTCTCTGTTGGCAGCCTCGATGCCCATCTCGTAGAGCTGAAGGAACTCTGCAGGGTCTGCCGTGCCGTCATAGCGAGGAGGCAGGTCTGGCTTGAATTTGCCGGGCCACGCGATGGTGCATAGCTCGGTGGTGAAGGCGCGGCAGCCCGCTGTGGCCACAGGAGGCCTTGGAGGACGAAGGGCTCGGTCTTGCGGGTCCCCGTGCACTGCAGCTAGGTGCAGAATGGGGTCTTGACGTGCTAGAGCAGGAGCGTGGTCGGGATGAGCCGGAGCAGGGAGTACTCGGGCAGCTTCTCGAGGGCGTGGGACCTCTTGGCAGCTCTGCTCCTTCCGCGCTGGTTCTTGACGGGGCAGGTTCCGCCCAGGGGCCGCGCGCCTTGGAGCCAGGGCGCCTTCTTGAGGGGGAGGCGGCTGAGGCGCTCCAGGAGCTTCATTGCCCGCGCATGGCTGGGCGCGGTGCAGCGAGAAGGTTGGCGCGGGGGAGCCCCCAGCAGCGTGGACGAGTTCGGTGACTCGGTCGAGCCATTCTTCGTAGACGTCGTCGACTGGGCGGTAGCGCAGGAGCTCGTTTGCCGCGATGAGCGCAGCTCGAGCCTCCATGGCCGCGTGGGGCGCGCGGGATGAAGAACCTGCAGGGGTGAGCGAGGGCGTAGTGGTACGGCCATCTCGCCTCATGGACGGGTGTTGGGATGATGCTTGCTGCTCGTTCCCCGCCGGGCCGGTGGCGGCGTTGACGGCAGGCGACGGGGAACGATGAGGGCGCCCGCCGATGGGACCCGTCTGGGTGACGCGGGAAGCGAGGACGGCCCTGCGCTCGACGTGAACCCGGCGTGCATCAGACATGGTCGTGGTGGTTGGAGAAGAACAGGGCGACGGAAGAAGAATTCCGGAGCACCCCCGACCTGGCGCGCCAAATGTCGGATTTAGGGTTCCGGCAGACCCTTGAGGTTCGAACACTGGGGTGCGCGCGGAGGTTTCGCCTTCTACCTACCTGTTCCTCGCCGAATCGCTTAGATCTAAACTACGATAAGAACAACACAAGAGACACATGATTTATACTGGTTCAGGCCACCATTGTGGTGTAATACCCTACTCAAGTGTGTGGTGTGGTGGATTGCCTCTTGGGCTAATGATGAACAATACAAGGAAGAACAGCCTCGCGAGGGTCTGTTCTTGTGGTCTCTCTCTCTCTCTTTTTGCCGGCCGGATGGATCGATCCCCCTCTACCCTGGGGGTGGCTAGTCCTATTTATAGGCAAAGGCCCTAGGCCTCTTCCCAAATATTGAGCAGGAAGGGCGCCAACAATTGGCCAATTTGAAGGGGAACATCTAGTACACTTATCCTAACTAAAGTTGGTCCTCGCCTGGCAAAGGCTCTGGTGGTGACGCCGACTTGGGCTCCACGGTCACCTCCATCCAGCCGTTGGACTGGTCTTGGTCTTGTTGCACCGAAATGGACGCCTTTGCTTGATGCTCCCGCCTGCGCTTGCTCCCCTTGCACCAAAGAGGAAAGAAGGACACTGCGCGGGCTGGCGCCCGGTAGTCGCCCTTGGTCGTCATGGCTTGCATCATGGCCACCTCGCGAGGTACCCCGCCTTGAACTCTCTGCCTCCTCGCGAGCCAGCATGACAAGGCCATGCCTGAGGAAGCTCCTTGTCGTCCGCCCCGCGAGGCTTGTCCCCTCGCGAGGGTCTTGAGCTTGTGCTGATGAAGATGGGCCGTGTTGGGCCCCCTTTGAGCCACGTCGCAGGCCGCAGGCAGGCAAGTCTGGGGACCCCCATTCCCAGAACGCCGACATCCACGGCGACGTCTTTGATGGTGGTGTCGACGTCCTCTGAGCCTACCGAGGAGGGGTCTGGATGCCAAGAAGGAGACAGGGCGGAGCCAAGATCGAAAGCCAGTAAGGAAAAGAGGAAAGAAAGAAGACAAGTAGAAGTGGAGAGCGAGTGGCCTACCCATGCCAGGCCGAGAGGCGGAAGTCCCTTCTCCGCCGAGGTCTAGCGTCGAGGTGAAGCCACCAGCACCCGTGTTCTCCCCCTCCTCCTCCGTGTGCATGGCCTCGGCGCTTGGTGCCCTTGCCGGGGACGCCCCTCGGGGAGGCATGGTCGACGGGGGCGGCATGATGGGAGAAGCCCTCTGCGGGTCCCCTTGGTGTTGCTCCCATCCTACATCCACAGCAGGGTCAGTACCAAAGCATCATGCATTACGCATGTTGACAAAGGATGGGTGATGGACTCATGCTGGGGGTTGGGCTGGGGGCTGCTGTCCGGGCTGCTCAACACCACCAGTGGCGTACTGGAGGTGCCTGCCGGGGGCTGGCCACTCGCCGAAATCCTGGCCCTCTTTATCCTATGGGCTAGCGTGTCCACATCCCTGCAAGATGAAGGCAAGTGAGCAATACCATCAGGGGAAGTGTAAGAAATGAGGGAAGAGAGCAGAAGTTCACTCTTCATTTTCTTCCTCTTCCTCCTGCTCTGTTGCTTTCCTTTTTCTCTCTGGGCTGAGAAGCCCGAGGTCTCTCTCCAGGCCGAGAGGCCCGAAGTCAAACACAATCCCCGCGCCAATGTTTGCCGG
>NC_041389.1:316982076-317099802 GCF_002162155.2 Triticum dicoccoides | reverse complement strand
AAGGAGATGTCTTCTTCTTCGATGCCATTGCCTTCGCCTTTTTCTTCATCGCCACCGCCCTCGTTTGGCGCGCATGCGCCTGCTGGGCTTGCCGCAGCTGCGCGGCCCGGTCGAGGCGGACCGGCTCGCCGGAGGTGGCCCGCCGTGGGACCCGCCCTTTTTCGGCGATTGGAGGATCGACAGTCGCGGTCTTCGCCCCCTCGCCCTCCTCCTTCGACGACCCGTCGGCAGCGTCTTCAACGAGGGGAGCCCCGGTGCCGGCACCGCTGGCCTCCCCAGCGGCTGCTGCCCACCGCCTCTGCCTCCTCACCCTCCTCCTCCGCCTCCTTGCCCTCCTCCTCCGCCTCCTCGCCCTCCTCCTCCGCCTCCTCGCCCTCCTCCTCCTCCTGGCCTTCGCCCCCTCGCCCTCCTCCTCCGTCTCCGCCGCGGCCTTGTCCGCCATGCCGCCGGCGCTGCCAGCCTCCTCGACGAGCTTTGCCTCCTCCTCGGCAAGCCTTGCCTCCTCCACCCTGGCGGCGATATAGTCCAGCTCCACCGGAGAGGTGTCCTGGATAAGCCACGGCTCGGCGGTGACGTACACCTCATGCAAGGTGTCGAAGAACTCCTGCACCTTGAGCCCGTCCGGCTCAACCCAGTTCGGGTCAAGGCCATGCGCGTTGAAAAGCGGCATCATGGCAATGATCTCGGATCAGCGAGAGTTGTTGCTCAGCGGAACCACTCCCGCCGGTAGCCTGAAAACGGGCTCCTTGACGACCTTGCCGGCCTTCGCGGTGGCCCTGGCAACCTTGCCGGACCGCTCGACCTCGCCCTCGTCGTTAACCTCGAGCTGGAAGATTCGTTGGCAGAGATGGGCGTGCCTCAGCACCGTCAGGTTGTTGTCGAGGCCGGGGCGGAGCCTCATGATGTCGGCGGCGTTCACAAAGAGCTAGGCCGCCCTCCCCTTGTCGTGCAGAGGGGCAGTTCGGCGGCGGGTGAAGTCCGCCCCGATCATTTCGAGGGTGAGCCCGTCCTGGGTGAGCCGAAGAATCCCGGTGGTGGCGACTGTAAGCTTCGCATCGTCGGTGTCGACGTCGCCCCAATCACCCCCACGGACCGGCGGCTCTTGGCGAACCTCGCAGAATGCTGGCGCCTCCTCCTCCTCAATCCAGCACCATGATACGTCTCCAATGTATCTACTTTTCCAAACACTTTTGCACTTGTTTTGGACTCTAAGTTGCATGATTTGAATGAAACTAACCCGGACTAACGCTGTTTTCAGCAGAATTGCCATGATGTTGTTTTATGTGTAGAAAAGAAAAGTTCTCACAATGTCCTGAAAATCCACGGAGTCACTTTTTGGAATTAATAAGAATTTATGGGCGAAAGAAATACACCAGGGGGCCCAGGGCCTGTCCACGAGACAGGGGGGCGCGCCCCCTTGTAGGGCGCGCCCCCTATCTTGTGGGCCCCCTGGACCTCCACCGACCTCAACTCCAACTCCATATATTCCGGTTCGGGGAGAAAAAAAATCAGAGAGAAAGTTTCATCGTGTTTTACGACAAGGAGCCGCCGCCAAGCCCTAATCTCTCTCGGGAGGGCTGATCTGGATTCCGTTCGGGGCTCCGGAGAGGGGGATTCATCGCCGTTGTCATCATCAACCATCCTCCATCACCAATTTCATGATGCTCACTGTCGGGGAAGCTGATCCACGAACACCTATGGGACCAGCGGACCGAGCCCCTTTCGGTTCGGCGGGGGGCGGAGATCGCACGAAGAGCAGATCGAGCCGAAACACACGAGCAGCTTACCCTGCTTCAGAGCTCTCCTGAGAGATAACACTCCTACTGCTGCTTGTCTGATTGTATTGATTTCTTGCTCGGGAGCGCTGAGTGCTACAGTACACTCGAGCTGCTAACAAGACCGAGCGTGAGTGTTTTCTGGCTTCGAACCCCCCCCCCCTTCTACGTTGCGCATGGGCCTCCTTTTATATGCTCAAGGGGTCACCGACAGGTGGCAACGTAGACAAGGGTAAAAAATGGAAAAAGAGGGGTGGTTGGTACAGCTACCTGCACAGTACATCCTACCTAACCCTGACGGCAGGGGACAAGGGCATTGCATGCCCGTCTGCGTCGCCCAAATAGTGCAAAAAGGACCGTCAGGGGCGCCACCGCTCGCCACGATGGCAATCTTGCTAGCGTTGCTCGCCACCTCGCACCGCTGGCTGCACAGCCTCCTGCCACGCGTGCCTGGAAAGACCCCAAGGCGACACGTTGGTGGATGTGTTGGAGCGTGGGTATAGAGTGGTCGCTTGCCGCGGCAAGCGCCTTGCCGCGGTCGTTGTCTTGTCGCGTCCGGAAGCTTGTCGCTCACTGGGCCTTGCCGGTACGCGCGGCGCGTCACGGCAAGTTCCTTGAAACGCCTTGGTTGGCTTCCCGGCAAGCTCCTCTTGCCGGGGCCTTGTCTCCATGGCATAAATACTTTGTTCTTCAATGGCTCCAAAGGAACCATGGAGGACCTTGGCGGTCACCCGGCAAGCCTTGCCGCGGGGTGCTGCAACTGCCCGTGCACAAGTTCGGGATACTAGGGTACCCCTACTCTAGTACACCGACAAGAGCCCCCGGGCCTGGGCCACACACGGTGCCGAGCGCTGTTGGGCCAGGCCCACAACAGGGCACGGGCACGCGCGGCCTGGGTTACGCCGTATCTTACTCCGTATCCACCGCGCCCTCCCCCAACGGCACGCGTCGAATGCGGCGTCGTGGGAGAGATCGTGGGTGGTTTGTTTATTCGGAAGGGCGAAACGTCCGCCCCTCCCTCTTTATAAGCAGGGGAAACAGGGGCAGTTCGCCCATCTCGCCGGTTGTTACTCCAACTTCACAAATCTCCGCCGCTCCCCCCTTCTTCTCAAAGCCAAAAGAGAGCAGCGCTCCGCCCCCCATCGCCACCAGCACCACAAACGCCGTCGATCTCCCCCACCACCTCCGCCATGGCTCCGAAAGCCAACAAGGGGAAGGGCGTGAAATCGGTCGAGGCGCAGCGGCTCGCGGCGCTGCGAAAGGAGCTGGCCATCTTCCCCCCTCAGCTCGGCGCGGAGGAGCTGAGGGAGTACTACTACCTTTTCTGGTCGACGGAGACGCGAGCTCATCCGCGCACGAAGGTACTCCCGGCCGCTGCTTCTGAACTAGCTCCAAACGGGTACCCCTTCTTCGCGCTGTTCTTCTACTGCGGGCTCTGCCCGCCCTTCTCCGAATTCTTCTGTGACATCATGAACACCTACGGGTTCCGCCTCCTTGACTTCACCCCGACGCCGTTCTGACCATGGCAGTTTACGCACATCTCTGCGAAAACTTTGTCGGAGTCCATCCAAATGTAGCCCTTTTCCGCCACTTCTTTATGCCCCGAGTTGAGAGAGGAGAGCCTCTTGCCGGCGGGATCGCCTGGATCTCGAGAGTCGGCAAGAAAGAAGCTTATCTGGAGGGGGAGCTCCGCAACAAGTGGGAGGAATGGAGAGCAGAGTGGTGCTGGATTGTCGAGGAGAACCCGCAGCCATTTACTGCCCTGCGCCAAGCCCCAATAGTGCGCGGCAATGATTGGAGCAACGTGGCCCCGGAAGACGACAGGTTGAAGATTGCCGTCACCCGGATCCTACGCCTCAGGCTTGCCGGGCTCACTGTAGGCGCCGTTGGCGCAGATTTTCTTCGCCGCCGCATCACCCCCCTACAGGAGAGGAGGAGACCCGCCTGAGAGTTCCAGAACTTGGCGGATATCATGAGGCTGCGCCCTGGCCTCAACTTCAACTTCACCTTCCTGGAGCTGGATGCGATGCTCTTGGAGCTGTTCAAGCGCGATCCTCAACATCCATTCATGTTGCCGAGGGGTGTCGTTCCGTTGTGCAACAACTCCGCGCTCGACCGCATCCGCACAATGATGCCGCTGTGCGACTCGCACGGAATCGTCCCGACTTGGCAAGAGCCTGCAGACGACGTTGTGCGGGATTTCTTTGACGGCTTGGTAGAAGTGCCGGTCCGCGCCGACGAGCAGAAGAGCCTCACCCGCGACAGCACCGATGTGGAGATGCAGCGCATCGCCACCAGGCTGGAAGAGGCGGCGGCAGCCACTGCCGCTGGTGAGTTTGGATTCACCGTGGAGGAGGCAGAGGCAGCAGAGGCGGCAAGTCTTGCCGAGCGCGAGGAGATTGCTGGCGAGGAAGAGCCTGCCGGGCCCAAAGATGAGTCGAACAAGCCCGGCGAGGGAGAGCCCGTCGGACCCGAACCTTCAGGCAGCTTGTCGCAAACGGAGCCCCCAGCTCCACCAAGAAGGCGTCTCTGCAAGGCCGTGGACATAGCGGGGCGGCAGACGGGTCAACAGCCGCCGAGCCGCATGACACACTCTACCGCGGCAAGCACTGTTGCCGCGGGTGTGCCTCACGCCGCTGCGGCAACTGGGGCGGGGTCTTCCCGGTCTACCGCTACTGACCCTGCCAAGCGGGCAAGGGAACCTACTCCTCTGCCTCGTCGCACCGGAGGAGAGCCAGACTTCGATCTCTCCATGCTCAGCTCCGACGAGGAAGAAGAAGAGTAAGATTCTTTGCTGTTCTTGTAGTTCTTCAATTTGTTGTTTTGTCTTGTATCTGACTTGCTTCACTCTGAACCCATTCCTTTTCAGGACGCTGGCCCAGAGAGCGGCAAAGAGAGCCAAGGTCCTGGAGATTGTCATCGAGGACGACCCCACCGTGACGGCAGAGGACATGTCCGAGACCACCTTGTTGGACCCGGCACTCATTCCTCAAAGCAGCCCCCAGCGCAGCCCTCAGCGTAAGTATATAGTTCACTTCCTGCTGTCAGGCGCGCATAGGTGATCTTTCCTTGCTGATATCTGATTGCTGGTTTGTGCAGGAGCAGAGCAGCCTCACCAGGAGGGCCCGAAGGCCGCTCTCGAAATGCCATCCGCTTCTACTACACCGCCAAGGGAGGATTCCCCGGCAAGGGAGCGTTCTCCGGCAAGGGAGAATTCTCTGGCAAGGGACAGTTCTCCGGCAAGGGACAGCGCCAGCGACCCTCCGGTGGTTGAGACCACGACTGCAGGTCCTAGTACAGGTAAGCCACTTGCTTAAAAACTTCCCTTTGGTTCTTCTTCTTCTGATTTTCTTTTTTTGCATATTTGCTTGACTCCTCTCCCTTTTCCGTTCGTCAGATCCATCTGCCACAGAGCCAATGGAGACCGAGGTCGCCGGCGAGGAGGGCGCGCGCGGCGACACCGACGACGCTGCTGCCACCGAAGGAGAAGCCGGCGCTGATGATCCCGCCGGCGAAGAGGCCGCCAAGGCTGCCGCCGCAGAAGCTGGCGAGGGATCCGGCAATCGCACTGACGGCCCCGAGGCCGCAGGAGCGCCCGGCGCTGCGCCGACCGCCGATCCCTCCGCCGCTGCTACAGAGCCAGGCTCCGAAGAGCCCCAGCCCGGCGCCTACTTGAAGGCCGGCGATGGCATCTTCATCAAGCTCCCCTGGGCGTCAAGCTCCAGGGCGCCGGTCGAAGGAGAGATTCTGGATGGAGAGGTGCTCGCCTCCGCAGGGCTGACGTTGGTCGACGCACCAAGCAGCAGCAGCGACGAGCCTGAGGAGGAGCGGCTGCTGCGGAAGCTGCTGTCGCTCTACCGCGCCCGACAAGCCAAGCTGGCATCCCGAGAGGCGCTTGTCGCGAAGGCCGGAGTGGACATCGAGAAGCGCACGGAGGAGCTCCGGGGTCTCAGGCAGGAAGCTCTGCGATCTCTAGTAGAGGAGCGGGAGCAACGCGCCGAGGAGCAGAAAGCCTTCCTCCTCGGGAAGGCTGAGGTTGAAGAGGAGCAGCGGCTTGCTGCCGAGAAGCTATCTGCGTAGGAAGGTGAGTTGGCACAACGGAAGGTGAACCTTGACAGCCACGAGGAGGAGCTTGCCGCGCGCGAGCAAGCAATTGGCGGGGCTCTCAAGGAAGCAAGGGATGCTACAGCAGCTGCCGAGGCCGCCAAGAAGGAGCTGGAGACGAAGGTGGCGCAGCTGGAAGCCGATCTCAGGGCGAGCGGCAAGGAGCTTGCTGCGCTCAAGCGTGAGCGCGAGAAGGACGCTGCCGCTCATGGTGAGCTGCAGGGTCTTCTCGCTGAGAGGAGCAAGGAGCTCAGCGCCGCCAAGGATTCCAATGTAGATCTCAAGTTGAAATTCGCTACTTTGACTCAGACGCTGGACGGCACCAGGGAGCAGGAGGTGGCCTTGTCGGAGAAGATCAAGGCCGACGAGGCGCTGCTGGCGAATGCTGCTGCCGCCCACGATGCTTTCAGGGAGAATGTGGAGCACTGGACTGAGGGTCTTGTGGATCTTGCCGCCGCCATCGACGGGGAGCTGGCGCAGCTGGGGATGGAGGATCTCGGGTACTCCTCCGATGAGCACCTCCAACCCAGCGCCAAGCTCAGCTTGTTCTTCAAAGGCGTGGCGACGGCCCTCCAGCGACTCCGGGAGAAGATCCCAAAGCAGTTGGCCGACGAGTCGCGCAAGATCTGCACAGGAGCTCTCCAGAAGGTGGTGATGAAGGTGGCCTTCCGCAACCCAGGCCTCAACTTCACCAATGTCCTCAAGTCCGTGCCGCCGGATGCCGACCTGGAAGCGATCAAGGCCCTTGTCGCACCCATTGTGAACAAGGTGAGCGGGATCAAGAGGGTTGAGGGCGATCGCGTAGATTAGGCCGCCCGTTTTCTCTTTCTCTTTGTCGCTGCTGGCCATGTCACGAGAACAATCTATTAGAGCTGCGACAAGCTATCTTGTAATATAACTCTATTTTGGGTAAAGATTGCTATGTTATCTCCTTTTCTTGATTCCTTCCTTTGTATGTTTTTGCCCTACGCTTTTAGGAAACTTGTTGGCGGAGGCACCTTAGCCGCGAGCGCTGAGTGCGGGACGTCAGCAGCCTGCTGGCGGTGCCGCTTCCGACAAGAAACCTTGTCGCAACTAGTCGCAGCTCACTTAAGTTGTTGAGCGGATTCAAAACAAAGTAAGGGCGCAACTAGCTACGAGTTGGTTCCTCTGTGCACAGGTTTTCCATACAAAGCACGGTCGTTCAAGGAAGATAACTTAAAAATTTAAAACTGATTGCTCAAACTTTTGCAACTTAGCTTTTCTGGCATTTGCTTTCCGGTAAGGCGAAACTTCCTTGAACAATGCCTAGTCCACACCATTATCTTCTGCCTGGTCCACACCATTATCTTCTCCATTCCCCCCGGCAAACTTGTGTGCGAGGGAACCTTCCTTTCCTTTTTGAGAAAAAGAAAGAAGAGAAAATAAAGATATGGAGCCTTACGGCTCGTTATTGCTTACCGGGGGTAGGTGCTGCACAAAGTGTCAGATAACGCATGTAAAGAAAGTACAAAGCGTGAAATTTACAAGATGTGCGGAGCACATGAGGTTTACTTATGCACGGGTTCTGCGCCCGGCTTTGTACAAAGGATTACATGCAACATCGGCAATACTTGTACAAAAGGTGGTTGCCGGAACAGGTTCCGGCAACCGCGCCTTACGGGTAAAATTTACGAAGATGCTCAATGTTCCAGGAGTTGCTCACCGGAATGCCATCTTCGGTCTCAAGGCGGACAGCGCCAGGCCTAGTGACTCGTTTCACCCGGTAAGGGCCTTCCCACTTTGGCGCCAACTTGTTGGAATTCTTGGCGGACTGAACGCGCCGAAGAACAAGGTCGCCTTCCTTGAAACTTCTGGCATTAACTTTGCGGCTATGGTAGTGGCGCAAAGCTTGCTGGTATCGAGCAGCTCGTACAGCAGCCTAAAGACGGTCCTCCTCAAGGAGCAGCGCGTCATCTTGTCGCAGCTGCTCTTGCTCAAGCTCATCATAAGCGAGCACTCGAGGTGACCTGTATACGAGTTCTGTGGGGAGAACTGCCTCTGCTCCATAGACTAGAGCGAAAGGTGTCTGGCCAGTGGCTCAATTTGGTGTCGTCCTGATCGACCAAAGAACCACCGGTAGCTCCTCAATCCAGTTCTTTCTGCACCTGTGCAGCCTGTCGAAAGTCCTGGTCTTGAGCCCGCGCAGCACTTCAGCATTAGCCCTCTCCGCTTGACCGTTGCTTCTTGGATGAGCAACAGAAGCGAAGCAGACCTTGGCGCCAAGATCTTGGACGTATTGCATGAAGGTGCGGCTCGTGAATTGCGTGCCGTTGTCGGTGATGATCCTGTTAGGGATCCCGAGACGGCAAACAATCGACCTGAAGAACTTGACTGCTGACTGTGCTGTCACCTTCCTCACTGGTTCCACTTCCGGCCACTTTGTGAACTTGTCGGTTGCAACGTACAAGTACTCAAAGCCCCCGACAGCTCGGGGAAAGGGGCCGAGGATGTCGAGCCCCCAGACCAAAAATGGCCAGGATAAAGGGATCGTCTGGAGAGCTTGAGCTGGCTGGTGTATCTGCTTGGAATGGAACTGGCACGCTTCACACTTGGTTACTTGTGCAGTTGCATCCTGGAAGGCTGTCGGCCAAAAGAAACCTTGCCGGAACGCTTTGCCGGCAAGTGCTCTTGCGCCAATGTGGTGACCACATATGCCTCCATGTATCTCTGCCAATAGCTTTTGTCCGTCTTCCCGGCGAATACACTTCAATTTCACACCGTTGAGTCTTCTTCTGTACAGTGTGTTGTCGACAAACTGGTACATACATGACTGCCAGGCTACTCTTTCCGCTTCTTCTTGCTCTTCGGGAAGTACTCCTGTCTGAAGGAAAAGGACTATCTGCTGTGCCCATGTTGGCGCTTGCGGCTCGACAACAAGGACTAAAGGCACATCTGCTGCTGCGGGAACATCCGCTTCTACGGCAAGAACCTGTAGCTCAGCCGGAGCTTGATGTTCCCCGGCAAGCTTGCCGGAGCAAAACTTGTCGGGAGCGTCTGCTTCAACGGAACAAATCTTAGTTCTTGCCGGAGCAGACTGCTCCTCAGCACTCTTGGCGTTGATTTTGACGACCTTCTTGGCGGCGGCTTCGGGAAGCTCTACCAGAAAATAGTCACCAGAAATCAACTTCCTCTTCTTGCTCTGTCCATTTGATGGCGTTACAGACGGTTGAGTCAGCTTGAGCACAAAGATCCCTGGTTCCACAGGTAACTTAAGTGCTGCGCACTTTGACAGGCCATCGGCAATGTCGTTCTGAGCTCTGGGGACATGCTCCATCTGTAGGCCGTAAAAGTGCTATTCTAGCTTTCTCACTTCATTAACGTAAGCTTCCATCAACGGACTCCGATAATTCTTGTTCACTTGGCGGATGACAAGCTGGGAGTCACCCCTGACAATGAGCTTCTTGATCCCAAGGTATGCTGCGATCTTGAGACCGGCAAGCAAACCTTCATACTCTGCAGTATTGTTCGTTGCTTGCTCCTTGGGAAAGTGCATCTGGACTACGTACTTGAGGTTCTCTCCGGTGGGTGCAACAAGTAGCACGCCCGCACTGGCGCCTTGCAGCAAGAAGGCACCATCAAAGTACATCAGCCACTCTTTGCCTGCTTCCTTGACGGGGATGCTCGTTTCTGGAATTTCTCCATCTTGTGTTGGCGTCCACTCTGCTATGAACTCTGCCAACGCTTTGCTTTGGATAGTTGAAGTGCTCTCAAACTTGAGGCCAAAGCTTGACAGTTCCAGCGCCCACTCGACAATCCTGCCTGTTGCTTCGGGATTTTGCAGTATCCTCTTCAGCGGAAAATGAGTGACGACTGTGATCTCATGTGCTTGGAAGTAATGGCGCAACTTTCTCGAGGCCATGAGAAAGCCAAAAAGCAACTTTTGCACACCAGAGTACCTTGATCTAGCTTGCTGCAGAAGGGAACTGACAAAGTAAACTGGGCGCTGCACCATTCTTTTGGACGCCAACGCAAGATGAAGAAGTTCCAGAAACGAGCATCCCCGTCAAGGAAGCAAGCAAGGAATGGCTGATGTACTTTGACGGTGCCTTCTCGCTGCAAGGCGCTGGTGCGGGTGTGCCACTTGTTGCACCCACCGGAGAGCACCTCAAGTACGTAGTCCAGATGCACTTTCCTAAGGAGCAAGCAACGAACAATACTGCAGAGTATGAAGGATTGCTTGTCGGTCTCAGGATCGCGGCAGACCTTGGGATCAAGAAGCTCATTGTCAGGGGTGACTCCCAGCTTGTCGTCCGCTAAGTGAACAAGAATTATCAGAGTCCGTTGATGGAAGCTTACATTAATGAAGTGAGAAAGCTAGAACAACACTTTGACGGCCTACAGATGGAGCATGTCCCAAGAGCTCAGAACGACATTGCCGATGGCCTGTCAAAGTGCGCAGCACTTAAGTTACCTGTGGAACCAGGGATCTTTGTGCTCAAGCTGACTCAACCGTCTGTAACGCCATCAACTGGACAGAGCAAGAAGAGGAAGTTGATTTCTGGTGACTATTTTCCGGCAGAGCTTCCCGAAGCCGCCGCTAAGAAGGTCGTCAAAATCAATGCCAAGAGTGCTGAGGAGCAGTCTGCTCCGGCAAGAACTAAGATTTGTTCCATTGAAGCAGACGCTCCCGACAAGTTTTGCTCCGGCAAGCTTGCCGGGAAACATCAAGCTTCGGCTGAGCTACAGGTTCTTGCCGTAGAAGCGGATGTTCCCGCAGCAGCAGATGTGCCTTTAGTCCTTGTTGTCGAGCCGCAAGCTCCAACATAGGCACAGCAGATTGTCCTTTTCCTTCAGACAGGAGAACTTCCCAAAGAGCAAGAAGAAGCAGAAAGAGTAGCCCGGCAGTCAAGTATGTACCAGTTTGTCGACAACACACTGTACAGAAGAAGACTCAACGGTGTGAAATTGAAGTGTATTCGCCGGGAAGACGGACAAAAGCTGTTGGCAGAGATACATGGAGGCATATGTGGTCACCACATTGGCGCAAGAGCCCTTGCCGGCAAAGCGTTCCGGCAAGGTTTCTTTTGGCCGACAGCCCTCCAGGATGCAACTGCACAAGTAACCAAGTGTGAAGCGTGCCAGTTCCATTCCAAGAAGATACACCAGCCAGCTCAAGCTCTCCAGACGATCCCTTTATCCTGGCCATTTTCGGTCTGGGGGCTCGACATCCTCGGCCCCTTTCCCCGAGCTGTCGGGGGCTTTGAGTACTTGTACATTGCAATCGACAAGTTCACAAAGTGGCCAGAAGTGGAACCAGTGAGGAAGGTGACAGCACAGTCAGCAGTCAAGTTCTTTAGGTCGATTGTTTGCCGTTTCGGGATCCCTAACAGGATCATCACCGACAACGACATGCAATTCACGAGCCGCACCTTCATGCAATACGTCCAAGATTTTGGCGCCAAGGTCTGCTTCTCTTCTGTTGCTCATCCAAGAAGCAACGGTCAAGCGGAGAGGGCTAATGCTGAAGTGCTGCGCGGGCTCAAGACCAGGACTTTCGACAGGATGCACAGGTGCGGAAAGAACTAGATTGAGGAGCTACCGGTGGTTCTTTGGTCGATCAGGACGGCACCAAATCGAGCCACTGGCCAGACACCTTTCGCTCTAGTCTATGGAGCAGAGGTAGTCTCCCCACAGAACTCGTATACAGGTCACCTCGAGTGCTCGCTTATGATGAGATTGAGCAAGAGCAGCTGCGACAAGATGACGCGCTGCTCCTTGAGGAGGACCGTCTTCAGGCTGCTATACGAGCTGCTCGATACCATCAAGCTTTGCGCCGCTACCATAGCCGCAAAGTGAATGCCAGAAGTTTCGAGGAAGGCGACCTTGTTCTTCGGCGCGTTCAGTCCGCCAAGAATTCCAACAAGTAGACGCCGAAGTGGGAAGGCCCTTACCGGGTGAAACGAGTCACTGGGCCTGGCACTGTCCGCCTTGAGACCGAAGATGGCATTCCGGTAAGCAACTCCTGGAACATTGAGAATCTTCGTAAATTTTACCCGTAAGGCGCGGTTGCCGGAACCTGTTCCGAAACCACCTTTTGTACAAGTATTGCCGATGTTGCATGTAATCCTTTGTACAAAGCCGGGCGCAGACCCCGTGCATAAGTAAACATCATGTGCTCCGCACATCTTGTCAATTTCACGCTTTCTACTTTCTTTGCATGCGTTATCTGACACTTTGTGCAGCACCTACCCCCGGTAAGCAATAACGAGCCGTAAGGCTCCATATCTTTATTTTCTCTTCTTTCTTTTTCTCAAAAAGGAAAGGAAGGTTCCCTCGCACACAAGTTTGCTGGGGGGAATGGAGAAGATAATGGTGTGGACCAGGCAGAAGATAATGGTGTGGACCAGGCATCGTTCAAGGAAGTTTCGCCTTACCGGAAAGCAAACGACAGAAAAGCTAAGTTGCAAAAGTTTGAGCAATCAGTTTTAAATTTTTAAGTTATCTTCCTTGAACGACCGTGCTTTGTATGGGAAACCTGTGCGCGGAGGAACCAACTCGTAGCTAGTTGCGCCCTTACTTTGTTTCGAGTCCGCTCAACAATTTAAGTGAGCTGCGACTAGTTGCGACAAGGTTTCTTGTCGGTAGCGGCACCGCCAGCAGGCTGCTGACGTCCCGCACTCAGCGCTCGCGGCTAAGGTGCCTACGCCGGCAAGTTCCCTAAAAGCGTAGGGCAAAAACATACAAAGGGAGGAATCAAGTAAAGGAAATAACATAGCAAATCTCTACCCAAAATAGAATTATATTACAAGGTAGCTTGTCGCAGCTCTAACAGATTGTTCTCATGACATGACTAGCAGCGACAAAGAGAAAGAGAAAACAGGCGGCCTAATCTACGCGATCGCCCTCAACCCTCTTGATTCCGCTCACCTTGTCCATAATGGGTGCGACAAGGGCCTTGAGCGCTTCCAGATCAGCATCCGGCGGCAAGGACTTGAGGACGTTGGTGAAGTTGAGACCTGGGTTGCGGAAGGCCACCTTCATCAGCACCTTTTGAAGAGCCCCCGCGCAGATCCTGCGCGACTCGTTGGCCAGCTGCTTTGGGATCTTCTCCCGGAGTCGCTGGGGGGCCGTCGCCACGCCTTTGAAGAACAAGCTAAGCTTGGCGCTGGGTTGGAGGTGCTCGTCGGAGGAGTACCCGAGCTCCTCCATCCCCAACTGCGCCAACTCCCTGTCAATGGCTGCGGCAAGATCCACAAGACCCTCGGTCCAGTGCTCCACGGTCTCCCTGAAAGCGTCGTGGGCGGCAGCGGCACTCGCCAGCAGCGCCTCGTCAGCCTTGATCTTCTCCGACAAGGCCACCTCCTGCTCCCTGGCGCCGTCCAGTGTCTGAGTCAATGTAGCCAACTTCAACTCGAGATTTGCATTGGAATCCTTGGCGGCGCTGAGCTCCTTGCTCCTCTCAGCGAGAAGACCCTGCAGATCACCATGAGCAGCAGCGTCCTTCTCGCGCTCACGCTTGAGTGCGGCAAGCTCCTCGCCGCTCGCCCTGAGATCGGCTTCCAGCTGCGCCACCTTCATCTCCAGCTCCTTCTTGGCATCCTCGGCAGCTGCGGTAGCATCCCTTGCTTCCTTGAGAGCCTCGCCAATTGCTTGCTCGCGCGCGGCAAGCTCCTCCTCGTGGCTGTCAAGGTTCACCTTCCGTTGCGCCAACTCACCTTCCTGCGTAGATAGCTTCTCGACAGCAAGCCGCTGCTCCTCTTCAACCTCAGCCTTCCCGAGGAGGAAGGCTTTCCGCTCCTCGGCGAGTTGCTCCCGCTCCTCTGCAAGAGATCGCAGAGCTTCCTGCCTGAGACCCCGGTGCTCCTCCGCGCGCTTCTGAATATCCACTCCCGCCTTCGCGACAAGCGCTTCTCGGGATGCCAGCTTGGCCTGTCGGGCGCGGTAGAGCGACAACAGCTTCCGCAGCAGCCGCTCCTCCTCGGGCTCGTCACTGCTGCTGCTTGGCGCGTCGACCAGCGCCAGCCCAGCGGAGGCGAGCACCTCTTCGTCATAAGTTTCTCCTTCGACCGGCGCCCTGGAGCTCGACGCCCATGGGAGCTTGATGAAGACGCCATCGCCGGCCTTCAAATAGGCGCCGGGCTGGGGCTCTTCGGAGCCTGGCGCTGCAGCAGCGGCAGAGGGATCGGCGGTCGGTGCAGCGCCTGGCGCTCCTACGGCCTCGGGGCCGTCAGTGCGATCGCCGGATTCCTCGCCAGCTTCTGCGGCGGCAGCCTTGGCGGCCTCTTGGCCGGCGGGATCATCAGCACCAGCCTCTTCTTCGGTGGCGGCGGCGTCATCGTTATTGCCGCGCGCGTTCTCCTCGCCGGCGGCCTCGGTTTCCATCGGCTCCGTGGCAGGTGGATCTAACGAACGGAAAAGGGAGAAGAATCAAGCAAATATGCAAAAAAAGAAAATCAGAAGAAGAAGAACCAAAGGGAAGTTTTCAAGCAAGTGGCTTACCTGTACTAGGACCTGCAATCGTGGTCTCAACCACCGGAGGGTCGCTGGTGCTGTCCCTTGCCGGAGAACTGTCCCTTGCCGAAGATTTCTCCCTTGCTGGAGAACGCTCCCTTGCCGGGGAATCCTCCCTTGGCGGTGTAGTCGAAGCAGAAGGCATTTCAGGAGCGGCTTCCGGGCACTCCTGGTGAGGCTACTCTGCTCCTACACAAACCAACAGTCAGATATCAGCAAAGAGAGAGCACCCATACGCGCCTGACAACATGAAGTGAACCATATACATACGTGGGGGGCTGCGCTGGGGGCTGCTTTGAGGAATGGTTGCCGGGTCCGACAAGGTGGTCTCGGACATGTCCTCTGCCGTCGCGGTGGGATCGTCCTCGATGACAATCACCGGGGCCTTGGCTCTCTTCGCCGCTCTCTAAGCCAGAGTCCTGAAAAGGAACGAGTTCAGAGTAAAGCAAATCAGACACAAGACGAAACAACAAAAAATGAAGAACTACAAGAACAGCGAAGAATCTTACTCTTCTTCTTCCTCGTCGGAGCTGAGCGCGGAGAGGTCGAAGTCCGGCTCACCTCTGGTGCGACGAGGCGGAGGAGTAGGTTCCCTTGCCCACTTGGTAGGGGCAGCAGCGGTGGACCGGGAAGACCCCGCCCCAGTTGCCGCAGCGGCGTGAGGCGCTCCCGCGGCAACAGTGCTTGCCGCGGTAGAGCGTGTCGCGTGGCTCGGCGGCTGTTGACTCGTCTACCGCCCTGCTACATCCCCAGCCTTGCGGAGGCGCCTTCTTGGTGGAGCTGGGGGCTCCGCCTGCGGCAAGCTGTCTGAAGGTTCGGGCCCGACAGGCTCTCCATCGATGGGCTCGCTCGACTCGGCTTCAGGCCCGACAAGCTCTTGCTCGCCGGCGAACTCCTCTCGCTCGACAAGGCTTTCTGCCTCTGCTGCCTCTGCCTCCTCCACGGTGAATCCAAACTCACCCGTGGCAGCGGCTGCCGCCGCCTCTTCCAGCCTGGTGGCGATGAACTGCATCTCCGCATCGATGGTGTCGCGGGTGAGGCTCTTCTGTTCATCGGCGCGGACCGACACTTCTACCAAGCCGTCAAAAAAATCCCACACGACGTCGTCTGCAGGCTCTTGCCAAGTCGGGACGATTCCGTGCGAGTCGCACAGTGGCATCATTGCGCGGATGCGGTCGAGCGTGGAGTTGTTGCACAACGGAACGACACCCCTCGGCAACATGAATGGATGTTGAGGATCGCGCTTGAACAGCTCCAAGAGCATCGCATCCAGCTCCAGGACGGTGAAGTTGAAATTGAGGCCAGGGCGCAGCCTCATGATATCCGCCGAGTTCTGGAACTCCCAAGCGGGTCTCCTCCTCTCCTGCAGGGGGGCAATGCGGCGGCGAAGAAAATCTGCGCCAACGGCTCCGACGGTGAGCCCGGCAAGCCTGAGGCGTAGGATCCGGGTGACGGTGATCTTCAGCCTGTCGTCTTCCGGGGCCACGTTGCTCCAATCGTGACCACGCACAATTGGGGCTTGGCGCAAGGCAGTAAATGGCTGCAGGTTCTCCTCGACAATCCAGCACCACTTTGCTCTCCATTCCTCCCACTTGCTGAGGAGCTCTCCCTCCAGATAAGCTTCCTTCTTGCCGACTCTCGAGATCCAAGCGATCCCGCCGGCAAGAGGCTCCCCTCTCTCAACCTGGGGCATAAAGAAGTGGCGGAAAAGGGCTACGTTTGGATGGAATCCAACAAAGTTTTCGCAGAGATGTGCGAAAACTGCCATGGTCAGAACGGTGTTGGGGGTGAAGTTAAGGAGGCGGAACCCGTAGGTGTTCATGATGTCACAGAAGAATTCAGAGTAGGGCGGGTAGAGCCCGCAGTAGAAGAACAGCGCGAAGAAGGGGTACCCGTTTGGAGCTAGTTCCGAAGCAGTGGCCGGGAGTACCTTCGTGCGCGGATGCGCTCGCGTTTCCATCGACCAGAAAAGGTAGTAGTACTCCCTCAGCTCCTTCGTGCCAAGCTGAGGGGGGAAGATGGCTCGCTCCTTCCGCAGCGCCGCGAGCCGCTGCGCCTCGACCGATTTCACGGCCTTCCCCTTGTCGGCTTTCAGAGCCATGGCGGAGGTGGTGGGGGAGATCGACGGCGTTGGTGGTGCTGGTGGCAATGGGGGGGCGGAGCGCTGCTCTCTTTCAGCTTCGGGGAGAAGGGGGGAGCGGCGGAGATTTGTGAAATTGGAGCAACAACCGGCGAGATGGGCGAACTGCCCCTGTTTCCCCTGCTTATAAAGAGGGTGGGGGCGGACGTTTCATCCTTCCGAATAAAGAAACCACCCACGATCTCTCCCACGACGCCGCATTCGACGCGTGCCGTTGGGGGAGGGCGCGGTGGATACGGAGTAAGATATGGCGTAACCCAGGCCGCGCGTGCCCGTGCCCTGTTGTGGGCCTGGCCCAACAGCGCTCGACACCGTGTGTGGCCCAGGCCCGGGGGCTCCTGTCGGTGTACTAGAGTAGGGATACCCTAGTATCCCGAACTTGTGCATGGGCAGTTGCAGCACCCCGCGGCAAGGCTTGCAGGGTGACCGCCAAGGTCCTCCATGGTTCCTTTGGAGCCATTCAAGAACAAAGTATTTAAGCCAAGGAGACAAGGCCCCGGCAAGAGGAGCTTGCCGGGAAGGCCAACCAAGGCGTTTCAAGGAACTTGCCGCGACGCGCCGCGCGTCTCGGCAAGGCCCAGTGAGCGACAAGCTTCCGGACGCGACAAGAAAACGACCGCGGCAAGGCACTTGCCGCGGCAATCGACCACTCTGTACCCACGCTCCAGCACATCCACCAACGTGTCGCCTTGGGGTCTTTCCAGGCGCGCGTGGCAGGAGGCTGTGCAGCCAGCGGTGCAAGGTGGCGAGCGACGCTAACAAGATTGCCATCGTGGTGAACAGTGGCGCCCCTGACGGTCCTTTTTTGCACTATTTGGGCGACGCAGACGGGCATTCAATGCCCTTATCCCCTGCCGTCAGGGTTAGGTAGGATGTACTGTGCAGGTAGCTGTACCAACCACCCCTCTTTTTCCATTTTTTACCCTTGTCTACGTTGCCACCTGTCGGTGACCCCTTGAGCATATAAAAGGAGGCCCATGCGCAACGTAGAAGGGGGGGGGGGGTTCGAAGCCAGAAAACACTCACGCTCGGTCTTGTTAGCAGCTCGAGTGTACCGTAGCACTCAGCTCTCCCGAGCAAGAAATCAATACAATCAGACAAACAACAGTAGGAGTGTTATCTCTCAGAGAGCTCCGAAGCTGGGTAAACTGCTCGTGTGTTTCGCCTCGATCTGCTCTTCGTGCGATCTCCGCCCCCCGCCGAACCAAAAGGGGCTCGGTCCGCCGGTCCCATAGGTGTTCGTGGATCACGCGTCGCGGCAAGTTCCTTGCAATGTCTTGGTTGGCCTTCCCGGCAAGCTCCTCTTGCCGGTGCCTTGACTCCTTGGCTTAAATACTTTGTTCTTGAATGGCTCCAAAGGAACCATGGAGGACATTGGCGGTCACCCGGCAAGCCTTGCTGCGGGGCGCTGCAACTGCCCGTGCACAAGTTTGGGATACTAGGGTACCCCTACTCTAGTACACCGACAGGAGCCCCCGGGCCTGGGCCACACACAGTGCCGAGCGCTGTTGGGCCAGGCCCAAAACAGGGCACGGGCACACACGGCCTGGGTTACGCCGTATCTTACTCCGTATCCACCGCGCCCTCCCCCAACAGCACGCGTCGAATGTGGCGTCGTGGGAGAGATCGTGGGTGGTTTCTTTATTCGGAAGGGCGAAACATCTGCCCCTCCCTCTTTATAAGCAGGGGAAATAGGGGCAGTTCGCCCATCTCGCCGGTTGTTACTCCAACTTCACAAATCTCCGCCGCTCCCCCCTTCTTCTCAAAGCCGAAAGAGAGCAGCGCTCCACCCCCCCCATTGCCACCAGCACCACCAACGCCGTCGATCTCCCCCACCACCTCCGCCATGGCTCCGAAAGCCGACAAGGGGAAGGGCGTGAAATCGGTCGAGGCGCAGCGGCTCACGGCACTGCGGAAGGAGCGGGCCATCTTCCCCCCTCAGCTTGGCGCGAAGGAGCTGAGGGAGTACTACTACCTTTTCTGGTCGACGGAGACGCGAGCGCATCTGCGCACGAAGGTACTCCCGGCCGCTGCTTCGGAACTAGCTCCAAACGGGTACCCCTTCTTCGCGCTGTTCTTCTACTGCGGGCTCTGCCCGCCCTTCTCTGAATTCTTCTGTGACATCATGAACACCTACGGGTTCCACCTCCTTGACTTCACCCCCAACGCCGTTCTGACCATGGCAGTTTTCGCACATCTCTGCAAAAACTTTGTCGGAGTCCATCCAAACGTAGCCCTTTTCCGCCACTTCTTTATGCCCCGGGTTGAGAGAGGGGAGCCTCTTGCAGGCGGGATCGCTTGGATCTCGAGAGTCAGCAAGAAGGAAGCTTATCTGGAGGGAGAGCTGCACAGCAAGTGGGAGGAATGGAGAGCAGAGTGGTGCTGGATTGTCGAGGAGAACCCGCAGCCATTTACTGCCTTGCGCCAAGCCCCAATCGTGCGTGGTAACGATTGGAGCAACGTGGCCCCGGAAGAAGACAGGATGAAGATCGTTGTCACCCGGATCCTACGCCTCAGGCTTGCCGGGCTCACTGTAGGCGCCGTTGGCGCAGATTTTCTTCGCAGCCGCATCAGCCCCCTGCAGGAGAGGAGGAGACCCGCCTGGGAGTTCCAGAACTCGGCATATATCATGAGGCTGCGCCCTGGCCTCAACTTAAACTTCACCGTCCTGGAGCTGGATGCGATGCTCTTGGAGCTGTTCAAGCGCGATCCTTAACATCCATTCATGTTGCCGAGGGGTGTCATTCCGTTGTGCAACAACTCCGCGCTCGACCGCATCCGCGCAATAATGCCGCTGTGCGACTTGCGCGGAATCGTCCCGACTTGGCAAGATCCTGCAGACGACGTCGTGCGGGATTTCTTTGACGGCTTGGTAGAAGTGCCGGTCCGAGCCGACGAGCAGAAGAGCCTCACCCGCGACACCACCGATGCGGAGATGCTGCGCATCGCCACCAGGCTGGAAGAGGCGGCGGCAGCCGCTGCCGCGGGTGAGTTTGGATTCACCGTGGAGGAGGCAGAGGCAGCAGAGGCGGCAAGTCTTGCCGAGCGCTAGGAGTTTGCCGGCGAGGAAGAGCCTGCCGGGCCTGAAGATGAGTCGAACGAGCCCGGTGAGGGAGAGCCATCGGACCCGAACCTTCAGGCAGCTTGTCACAAACGGAGCCCCCAGCTCCACCAAGAAGGCGTCTCTGCAAGGCCGTGGACGTAGCGGGGCGGCAGACGGGTCAACAGCCGCCGAGCCGCGCGACACGCTCTACCGCGGCAAGCACTGTTGCCGCGGGAGTGCCTCACGCCGCTGCGGCAACTGGGGCGGGGTCTTCCCGGTCTACCGCTACTGCCCCTGCCAAGCAGGCAAGTGACCTACTCCTCCGCCTCGTCGCACCGGAGGCGAGCCAGACTTCGATCTCTCCGCGCTCAGCTCCGACGAGGAAGAAGAAGAGTAAGATTCTTCGCTGTTCTTGTAGTTCTTCAATTTTTGTTGTTTCGTCTTGTGTCTGATTTGCTTTACTCTGAACTCATTCCTTTTCAGGACTCTGGCTCAAAGAGCGGCGAAGAGAGCCAAGGCCCTGGTGATTGTCATCGAGGACGATCCCACCGCGACGGCAGAGGACATGTCCAAGACCACCTGTCGGACCCGGCAACCATTCCTCAAAGCAGCCCCCATCGCAGCCCCCCACGTAAGTATATGGTTCACTTCATGCTGTCAGGCGCGTATGGGTGCTCTCCCTTTGCTGATATCTGACTGTTGGTTTGTGTAGGAGCAGAGCAGCCTCGCCAGGAGTGCCCGGAAGCCCCTCCTGAAATGCCTTCTGCTTCGACTACACCGCCAAGGGAGGATTCCCCGGCAAGGGAGCGTTCTCCGGCAAGGGAGAAATCTCCGGCAAGGGACAGTTCTCCGGCAAGGGACAGCACCAGCGACCCTCCGGTGGTTGAGACCACGACTGGAGGTCCTAGTACAGGTAAGCCACTTGCTTGAAAACTTCCCTTTGGTTCTTCTTCTTCTGATTTTCTTTTTTTGCATATTTGCTTGATTCTTCTCCCTTTTCCATTTGTTAGATCCACCTGCCACGGAGCCGATGGAAACCGAGGCCGCCGGCAAGGAGAACGCGCGCGGCAATAACGACGACGCCGCCGCCACCGAAGAAGAGGCTGGTGCTGATGATCCCGCCGGCGAAGAGGCCGCCAAGGCTGCCGCTGCAAAAGCTGGCGAGGAATCCGGCGATCGCACTGACGGCCCCGAGGCCGCAGGAGCGTCAGGCGCTGCACCGACCGCCGATCCCTCTGCCGCTGTTGCAGCACCAGGCTCCGAAGAGCCCCAGCCCGACGCCTATTTGAAGGCCGGCGTTGGCGTCTTCATCAAGCTCCCCTGGGCGTCGAGCTCCAGGGCGCCGGTCGAAGGAGAAACTTATGATGAAGAGGTGCTCGCCTCCACTGGGCTGGCGTTGGTCGACGCGCCAAGCAGCAGCAGCGATGAGCCCGAGGAGGAGCGGCTGCTGCAGAAGCTGCTGTCGCTCTACCGCGCCCGACAGGCCAAGCTGGCATCCTGAGAAGCACTTGTCGCGAAGGCGGGAGTGGATATTGAGAAGCGCGCGGAGGAGCTCCGGGGTCTCAGGCAGGAAGCTCTGCGATCTCTAGCAGAGGAGCGGGAGCAACTCGCCGAGGAGCGGAAAGCCTTCCTCCTCGGGAAGGCTGAGGTTGAAGAGGAGCAGCGGCTTGCTGCCAAGAAGCTATCTGCGCAGGAAGGTGAGTTGGCGCAATGGAAGGTGAACCTTGACAGCCACGAGGAGGAGCTTGCCGCGCGCGAGCAAGCAATTGGCGGGGCTCTCAAAGAAGCAAGGGATGCTACCGCAGCTGCCGAGGCCGCCAAGAAGGAGCTGGAGACGAAGGTGGCGCAGCTGGAAGCCGATCTCAGGGCGAGCGGCGAGGAGCTTGCCGCGCTCAAGCATGAGCGCGAGAAGGACGCTGCTGCTCATGGTGAGCTGCAGGGTCTTCTCGCTGAGAGGAGCAAGGAGCTCAGCGCCGCCAAGGATTCCAATGCAGATCTCGAGTTGAAGTTGGCTACTTTGACTCAGACGCTGGACGGCGCCAGGGAGCGGGAGGTGGCCTTGTCGGAGAAGATCAAGGCCGACGAGGCGCTGCTGGCGAGTGCCGCTGCCGCCCATGACGCTTTCAGGGAGACCGTGGAGCACGAGACCGAGGGTCTTGTGGATCTTGCCGCAGCCATTGACGGGGAGTTGGCGCAGTTGGGGATGGAGGAGCTCGGGTACTCCTCCGACGAGCACCTCCAACCAAGCGCCAAGCTTAGCTTGTTCTTCAAAGGCGTGGCGACGGCCCTCCAGCGACTCCAGGAGAAGATCCCAAAGCAGCTGGCCGACGAGTCGCGCAGGATTTGTGCGGGGGCTCTTCAAAAGGTGCTGATGAAGGTGGCCTTCCGCAACCCAGGTCTCAACTTCACCAATGTCCTCAAGTCCTTGCCGCCGGATGCTGATCTGGAAGCGCTCAAGGCCCTTGTCGCACCCATTGTGGACAAGGTGAGCGGAATCAAGAGGGTTGAGGGCGATCGTGTAGATTAGGCCGCCCGTTTTCTCTTTCTCTTTGTCGCTGCTAGTCATGTCATGAGAACAATCTGTTAGAGCTGCGACAAGCTACCTTGTAATATAATTCTATTTTGGGTAGAGATTTGCTATGTTATTTCCTTTACTTGATTCCTCCCTTTGTATGTTTTTGCCCTACGCTTTTAGGGAACTTGTCGGCGCAGGCACCTTAGCCGCGAGCGCTGAGTGCGGGACGTCAGCAGCCTGCTGGCGGTGCCGCTTCCGACAAGAAACCTTGTCGCAACTAGTCGCAGCTCACTTAAGTTGTTGAGCGGACTCGACACAAAGTAAGGGCGCAACTAGCTACGAGTTGGTTCCTCTGTGCACAGGTTTTCCATACAAAGCACGGTCGTTCAACGAAGATAACTTAAAAATTTAAAACTGATTGCTCAAACTTTTGCAACTTAGCTTTTCTGTCGTTTGCTTTCCGGTAAGGCGAAACTTCCTTGAACGATGCCCGGTCCACACCATTATCTTCTGCCTTCCCCCCGGCAATCTTGTGCGCGAGGGAACCTTCCTTTCCTTTTTGAGAAAAAGAAAGAAGAGAAAATAAAGATATGGAGCCTTACAGCTCGTTATTGCTTACCGGGGGTGGGTGCTGCACAAAGTGTCAGATAATGCATGCAAATACAAAGTAGAAAGCATGAAATTGACAAGATGTGCGGAGCACATGAGCTTTACTTATGCACGGGATCTGCGCCCGGCTTTGTACAAATGATTACATGCAACATCGGCAAGACTTGTACAAAAGGTGGTTGCCGGAACAGGTTCCGGCAACCGTGCCTTACGGGTTAAATTTATGAAGATGCTCAATGTTCCAGGAGTTGCTCACCGGAATGCCATCTTCGGTCTCAAGGCGGACAGCGCCAGGCCTAGTGACTCGTTTCACCCGGTAAGGGCCTTCCCACTTCGGCGTCAACTTGTTGGAATTCGTGGCGGACTGAACGCGCCGAAGAACAAGGTCGCCTTCCTCGAAACTTCTGGCATTAACTTTGCGGCTATGGTAGCGGCGCAAAGCTTTCTGGTATCGAGCAGCTCGTACAGCAGCCTGAAGACGATCCTCCTCAAGGAGCAGCGCGTCATCTTGTCGCAGCTGCTCTTGCTCAAGCTCATCATAAGCGAGCTCTCGAGGTGACCCGTATACGAGTTCCGTGGGGAGAACTGCCTCTGCTCCATATACTAGAGTGAAAGGTGTCTGGCCAGCGGCTCGATTTGGCGTCGTCCTGATCGACCAAAGAACCACCGGCAGCTCCTCAATCCAGTTCCTTCCGCACTTGCGCAGCCTGTCGAAAGTCCTGGTCTTGAGCCCGCGCAGCACTTCAGCATTAGCCCTCTCCGCTTGACCATTGCTTCTTGGATGAGCAACAGAAGCGAAGCAGACCTTGGCGCCAAGATCTTGGACGTATTGCATGAAGGTGCGGCTCGTGAATTGCGTGCCGTTGTCGGTGGTGATCCAGTTAGGGATCCCGAAACGGCAAACAATCGACCTGAAGAACTTGACTGCTGACTGTGCTGTCACCTTCCTCACTGGTTCCACTTCCGGCCACTTTGTGAACTTGTCGATTGCAACGTACAAGTACTCAAAGCCCCCGACAGCTCGGGGAAAGGGGCCGAGGATGTCGAGCCCCTAGACCGAAAATGGCCAGGATAAAGGGATCGTCTGGAGAGCTTGAGCTGGCTGGTGTATCTGCTTGGAATGGAACTGGCACGCTTCACACTTGGTTACTTATGCAGTTGCATCCTGGAGGGCTGTTCGCCAAAAGAAACCTTGCCGGAACGCTTTGCCGGCAAGTGCTCTTGCGCCAATGTGGTGACCACATATGCCTCCATGTATCTCTGCCAACAGCTTTTGTCCGTCTTCCCGGCGAATACACTTCAATTTCACACCGTTGAGTCTTCTTCTGTGCAGTGTGTTGTCGACAAACTGGTACATACTTGACTGCCGGGCTACTCTTTCCGCTTCTTCTTGCTCTTCGGGAAGTTCTCCTGTCTGAAGGAAAAGGACAATCTGCTGTGCCCATGTTGGAGCTTGCGGCTCGGCAACAAAGACTAAAGGCACATCTGCTGCTGCGGGAACATCCGCTTCTACGGCAAGAACCTGTAGCTCAGCCGGAGCTTGATGTTCCCCGGCAAGCTTGCCGGAGCAAAACTTGTCAGGAGCGTCTGCTTCAACGGAACAAATCTTAGTTTTTGCCGGGGCAGACTGCTCCTCAGCACTCTTGGCGTTGATTTTGACGACCTTCTTGGCGGCAGCTTCGGGAAGCTCTGCCGGAAAATAGTCACCAGAAATCAACTTCCTCTTCTTGCTCTGTCCAATTGATGGCGTTACAGACGGTTGAGTCAGCTTGAGCACAAAGATCCCTGGTTCCACAGGTAACTTAAGTGCTGCGCACTTTGACAGGCCATCGGCAATGTCGTTCTGAGCTCTTGGGACATGCTCCATCTGTAGGCCGTCAAAGTGTTGTTCTAGCTTTCTCACTTCATTAACGTAAGTTTCCATCAATGGACTCTGATAATTCTTGTTCACTTGGCGGACGACAAGCTGGGAGTCACCCCTGACAATGAGCTTCTTGATCCCAAGGTCTGCCGCGATCTTGAGACCGGCAAGCAATCCTTCATACTCTATAGTATTGTTTGTTGCTTGCTCCTTGGGAAAGTGCATCTGGACTACGTACTTGAGGTGCTCTCCGGTGGGTGCAACAAGTAGCACACCCGCACCGGCGCCTTGCAGCGAGAAGGCACCGTCAAAGTACATCAGCCACTCCTTGCTTGCTTCCTTGACGCGGATGCTCGTTTCTGGAACTTCTTCATCTTGCGTTGGCGTCCATTCTGCTATGAACTCTGCCAATGCTCTGCTTTGGATAGTTGAAGTGCTCTCAAACTTGAGGCCAAAGCTTGTCAGTTCCAGCGCCCACTCGACAATCCTGCCTGTTGCTTCGGGATTTTGCAGTATCCTCTTCAGCGGAAAACGAGTGACGACTGTGATCTCATGTGCTTGGAAGTAATGGCGCAGCTTTCTCGAGGCCATGAGAAGGCCAAAAAGCAACTTTTGCACACCAGAGTACCTTGATCTAGCTCCCTGCAGAAGGGAACTGACAAAGTAAACTGGGCGCTGCACCATTCTTTTCTGCATCTTCTCATGCTCCTGCGCAGATCCGTCCTTGTCGGGACCAGAGCTTGCCGGTGAAGTCCCCTGCTTGTCGCTGGATGCATCTGTCGTGGTTGCTGGCTCATCATCCGCCTCCCTTTCCGCTACTAACGCAGCACTAACCACTTGATTGGTTGCCGCTATATACAACAGCAACTTCTCTTGTGGCTTAGGTGCGACAAGTGTCGGAGTGGAGGATAGGTATCTCTTTAAGTCCTGCAGCGCAGCCTCCGCTTCCGGAGTCCATTTCATTGGACCTGCCTTTTTCAATATTTTGAAAAACGGCACGGCGCGCTCAGCGGACCTAGAAATAAACCTGCTGAGAGCAGCTACGCAACCGGCAAGTCTTCGTACATCCTTGACGCGCTTTGGTGCTTCAATCTTCTCAATGGCCTTGATCTTGTCGGGATTGGCTTCAATTCCTCGCTGAGACACGAAGAACCCGAGAAGCTTGCCAGAAGGGACTCCAAACACACACTTCTTGGGGTTAAGCTTGAGGTTGATCTTGCGCAGGTTTGCAAAGGTTTCGTCTAAATCTTGAATCAGAGTCGCCTTGTCCTTGCTCTTGACCACTATGTCATCCATGTAGATTTCTGTGCATTTGCGGCTCAAAAGCGACGTGGACAACCCTTGCAAATGTTGAACCAGCATTCTTTAAACCGAAAGGCATCCGTACGAAACAGTAAGTGCCACATGGGGTGATGAATGCGGTCTTATCCTCATCCTCTTCTGCCATGAAGATCTGATGGTGTCCTGAGTATGCATCAAGAAACGAAAGCAAGTCACATCCGGCCGTGGAGTCAACAATATGGTCGATGCGCGGCAAGGGAAATGGGTCTTTGGGACAAGCTTTATTAACATCGGTAAAGTCGATACAAAGCCTCCATTTCCCGTTTGCCTTACGCACGACTACAGGATTGGCCAACCACGTAGGATGGAGCACTCCTCTGACAAGGCCTGCTGCTTCCAATTTCTTGATTTCTTCTGCAATGAATTCTTGGCGCTCCACTGCCTATTTCCTGACTTTCTGCTTGACGGGCCGCGCATGAGGACAGACGGCAAGATGGTGCTCGATTACTTTCCTGGGAACACCGGGGATGTCAGACGGTTGCCACGCAAACACGTCGATGTTCGCCCACAGGAAAGCAATGAGCACGCTTTCCTATTTAGGGTCGAGAGTGGCACTGATGGTGAATGTACCACCAGTACCGTCCTCCTTGGCGGACACCCTCTTGGTCTCTGGTGGAGCTGCCATTGTCTTCTTACACTTGCCGGTGGAGCTCGATGGTGCGTCCTCGACGGTAGCGCAGCACTCCGAAGAGGTGCGCTTGCCGGAGTGGGCATCAGAACTCTTGCCGGACTTGGTCTTCTTCTTCGCCCCGGGAGCTTCAACGGCAAGTGACTTGTGATCTGTTGCAGCTGCTGCTTCCCGGTAGATCTTGTCGGCGCAGATAAGAGCATCTTTCTTGTCGCCGGGGACAGAGATGACACTTATCAGGCCTGGCATCTTCAGCATGTTGTATGCATAGTGAGAGGCTGCCATGAATTTGGCGAGTGCTGGATGGCCGAGTATCCCATTATAAGGTAATGGGAAATCAGCAACGTCAAAAGTGACCCTCTGAGTCCTGAAGTTCAACTCGCTGCCAAATGTTACCGGCAACGTGATCTTTCCCTTCGGCTTGATCCTTCCCGGATTGATTCCTTGGAATGTGCCGGTCTCTTCGAGCTCGCTATCAGGGATCTGAAGTTTCTGGAGCACCACGGAGGAGATCAGGTTCAAGCCGGCCCCGCCATCAACTAGCATCTTAGTGACCTTGAGGTTGCGGATAGTTGGTGAAACCAACATCGGCAAGCACCCGACCGCAGTTATGCGATCAGGGTGGTTCTCAATATCAAAGATGATAGGCGTGCTGGACCATTTCAGAGGCTTGCATGACTCGATGGGTGGTTCTGCCGCATTGACTTCTCGCACCCACTGCTTGAGCTGGCGGTGTGAAGTATGCAGAGAAGCACCACCGTCAACGCATAGGACCTCTGTGGCTTTCTGGAACTCCTGCTCATCGGTCTCGTCACCATCCATATCTTCATCGTCGTCGTCATCTTCATCCTTGTCGCGGCTGAGGGGAGGTCTGTCTCCTTGCCGCTGCTTGGCCTTGCCGCGGCGTCCTGCTCGGCCGGGACGTTTCTTGCAAGCTCCTCCAGCACCTTCCTGGGCTTTCTCCTTGTCGCGTCGCTCGTATTCAGCCTTTTGCTGCTCGACAAGCTGCTCGACCTTCTTGCAGCTCTGGAGGTCATGGCCCTTGGTGCGGTGGATTTTGCAGTACTGCTTGTTGGCGCCGTCCTGCTTGTCGGCGACCGCCACAGTCTGGTGGTAGGTGCCTGCGGCAATCTCCTTGCCGGAGCTACCAGCTTTGGCTTTCTTGCCGGACTGCTCAACGACTAGCACCTCTTTGCCTTTCTTCTTCCTGTTGTTCCGCCGCCGGTTTTTCCTTGCCCTGTATTCTCTCCGGGGAGTTTCCTCCCTTCCTCAGCACGTGCACACTTGTCGGCTAGGGCATATAGCTCACCGACGTCTCTGATCTTGCACATTGCCATCTCCTCCCGCATCCTGCGGTTCCGCACGTTCTGATGGAACGCGCTAATTACCGCGGCAGGGTGGACATCAGCGAATTCTCTGGTACACCCGACATGTCTTAAGGTTTCCATGCAAAGATGTCCTGATTCTCATGGATGAACTCGATGAGCGTGCTTTCCTATTTAGGATCCATGTTGGCCCCTATTGTGAACTGGTGAGATGAGTCGCCTGGGACAAAGTAAACTTGTTTAGTATCATCAACCGACTTAAATTTCAACGAATGGTCTTGCTCTGTGGTGGGCTTCTTAAAGGGAGTCATATCAGCCGGGTCAACATTATCCTTATAAAACTTAAGCTTCTCAGTAGCATAAGCTGATTCAGCATATGCAACATCTCATTTTTCACATTCTAAAGAAATCTTTCGATTACCATGGACTGTAATGTACCCTTACGTCCTAGCATCTTGAGGTGTAGATAAACATAACAGGGCCATGCTATAAACTTGGCATAAGCCGGCCGTTCAAACAAGGCATGATAAGGGCACTTGATCTTAACCACTTCAAACCATAACATTTCTGCCCTGTAGTCATAGTCATTACAAAAGGCCACTTCCAAGGAAATCTTACCAACTGGATATGCCGACTTACCAGGTACCACGCCATGGAAGACTGTAGAGGATGGCTTAAGCTCTTTATGATTCAAATTCATTCGGCGAAAGGTATCATAATAAAGGATATTCATGCTGCTGCCACCATCCATGAGCACTTTAGTGAATTTGTAATCCCCAACTTGAGGGGCTACCACCAATGTTAGTTGACCCGAATTACCAATCCGGGGCGGGTGATCCTCTCTGCTCCATGTAATTGGCTGCTCTAATCACCGCAGGTACCGAGGTACCACCGGCTCAATTGCATTGACCGCATGCTTGTGAACCTTTTGATATCTCTTGCAAAGACTTGTGGCAGAAAAATGATATTGACCCCTGTTGAGCTGCTTTGGATTATTTTGGTACCCTAACTGCTATTAATGGTTACCCGGACCGGACTGTTGGTCATGACCACCCTGGTTGCCATGTCCTTGATACCCATAACTTGAGCCACCGCCGCCAAAGCCGGGCCCGTGTGAACTGGATCCCGACCCACCAGGCGGGCCATTATTGTTACCATGATTCTGATGGAAGCCGGAATTCTTGTATTATTTCATAGTGAAACAATCCTTCAAAGCATGAGCCGCTGGCTTATTGGGCAAACTGTGTTTCGGGCAAGGTTCATTCAACATTGCCTTAAGATTAAAAGTTGGCCCTCCGAACACCGGCTTACCACGGCGCCGATTTTCTTATCCAGTGCTGGTGTTAGCTACAAGATCTGACCCGCCATCGGGGTGTTTGCGCTTACCACTGTTACCCTGATTGTGACCATTATGTCCGGTCACGTTCTCCTATTGACCCTTACCATTACCACTCTTCTTTCCCTTGTTGGACTTTTCATCATCAGACGCAGGATCCTTGGTAGTATCAGAGTCATCATAGTTAATGAGAGTTGCCATGAGCTTCCCCGTGTCACTACAATGATGCTTGAGCCATCTGAGCTTCTGTTTAAGGGGGGTAAAGTGACAATTCTTCTCCAAAATCAAAATAGCGGAGCCTGCCGTAATGCTATCCGATGAGTGGATAATAGCCGAGACCCAGTGAACCCAATGATGGGCCGACTCATCCTCCCGCTGCACACATTTTTCCAGGTCGATAATCGACAAAGGTTGCTTACATGTTCCCTTAAAGTTCTGAATGAAGCGCGCCTTCAACTCAGTGCATGAATTGGTGGAATTGGTGGGTAATCCTTTCAACCAAGTATGAGACGGTTTGTCCAACATCATTGTGAAGTATTTGACACATACACCATCATTAACATCCAGCATCTCCATAGCCAGTTCATAACTTTCAATCCAAGCCTCAGGTGGAAGTTTAGTTGTCTAGTTAGGCACCTTACGAGGACCCTCAAAATCCTTGGGCAGACATTCATTGCGTAGAGCCGACACTAGACACGGCACACCAACTGTTTTGGAAGTCATCCCAGCCTCCACAGACGTTGAAGGGTTTAACTTAAACTATTGATGAGCCCCCACTTGAGCCGCCAATTCCACCTCACAACGGTTTCTAGCCTAATCCACCAGGGCCTGAGCATTATGATCATCACGGGGCGGGTTATGTCCACAGGGAGGGTCATTGTTACGATGCGGGTTACGATGCCACTCGCTGTTAGAAATCGCCAGCGACTCCATGCACCGGCTGTAGCTTCGACTTGGGCGGGCAGTTGAATGGACACGATCACGGCTGTATGAATAAGCCGCCTGCTGTCCTATAGCTGTCTGAAGGAGCTCCATCGTGTTCTAGGTCTCTATCACAGTCGGACACTCTCACTCGATCGGAATGGCCACCAGCCGTGTGGCTACAACAATCATATTATCCATACGGTTAGAGTAATGGCCAAAGGGTGTTGGAACCCATTGAGGTGTGGGTCGAATCGCTGTGAGGCGGGAGTGGCAAATGAGCCTGAGCTGCCGCTCTGGTCCCTGGTGCCTCAGCAGCCCGGGTCACACCGGGCGGGTTACTCGTTCCTACCCCAGGTGTGTTAAAAAGATTTCGTCCCTCAAACTATGAAGGTAAGTGGCTATGATGTCTCCTTTGAAGAACAGCATTGGATGTGTTCTGGTCCAAACTTAAACGAAATGCTTCTGCTCTTTTTCGCTGTGACTCGGCCTCCAATGAAGCCCGCTCGGTTGCCATCCTGGCGTTCTCCGCATTAAGATCCTCTCGGGCCTTGGCCACCTCGCCACACAGTTTTGCAACTTCCACATTATGATGTGCCTGAGTCACCAGAGTTACCTCTGCAGCTAACAGAGTCACCAAGGCATCCAAGAGCTCAGATAAGACTTGAGCCAGCGGCCGTACCGGGCCACTCGCCCCAGCCATCGCAGCCGCAGTTGAGCCAGATGTCATACCCGCGGTCGTTGACGAATTCAGCATTGGCTGCGTATCGGCCATAAAAACAGCAGCCCTGCTCGGCGGCTCATAGGGATCCAAAATACTGTCACCATTGGAATAGGCCCAAGCCCACCGTCTTGAAGCTGATAAATTGATTCGGTTTCTCCAGTCGAGGACTCGTGATCTGAATAGATGGCCGTCTCTCCACTAGATACAGACCCTTCCTCAAGATCCGCCCCATGAAGAAAGCCAACAAAGATGTGCTTCCGGTCGGGTTGAACCCTGGCAGGTCACACGCGCGGAGCCATCTCGATGATGCTGGTGCAGGTGTCTGGCTAGGCTCCGACTCACTGATCTTGCCAATGAAGACGTGAATTCCACCGAAGGGGACCCGGTACCCGTGCTCGATTGAGTCGGCCTCGGGGCCCCAGCCAGCGGTGTTGATGTAGATCTTGACGCGACGATTCTTGGTCATCCGCCCCATGACATAGCCATCGATCCCTGAGAAATTTCCCTTCAAGAACTCGAAACCACCATGCTCTGGCCCCACGATGGGCGCTAACTGCCATGGATTTGACACGTAAATGCCCATGTGAAAGGACTTAGGTGTGGAGCCATCACAATGTAGGTTAGCTCAAAGGGGTTGAACGGGACAAAGGACACAAAGGGTTTACCCAAGTTCGGCCGGTAAAAGCCTACTCCTACTCTTGTTTCTTATTGCTTGGGTATCGATTACAAGGAGCGATTACGCTTGACCTAGCTAGCTATCGATGGGTTGTCTCTTGAGCTAACCCGCCACAGGGTCTGCGCCTTTATATACACAGGTCGAAGCCCGGTGGCTTAGCAGAGTCTGAGCCGGATCACACATCATGACCGCCAAGGTTTCTAAATTTCCTTGCCTTACCAGGCAAGCCACCACATGGCGGTTCATACGTTTGGGTCTTGGGCCGCCACCAGGCCCGCCTCTTCAGCCATCGTCTTCACACTTGTATTCTTGGGCTTACCTGGGCCTTCTTTTTTGAGTCACCAACGGTGTAACCCGGCCCCTCCTTGGCGGGTCACACCTCGGGGTTATATCCCCAATAGGTAGCAAGGCATGTATTGTATTGTTGCCATTAATGGTAAAAAGATGGGGTTTATATCATATTGCTTGACTTTATCCCTCTACATCATGTCATCTTGCTTATTGCGTTATTCTGTTCATTTGAACTTAATACTCTAGATGTAGGCAGGAGTTGGTAAATGTTTGGAGTAATAGTAGTAGATGTAGAATCGTTTCGGTGTACTTGTCACGGACGTGATGCCTATATTCATGATCATTGCATGAGATATCGTCATAACTATGCGCTGTTCTATCAATTTCTCAACAATAATTTGTTTACCCACTATATGCATTATTCAAGAGAGAAGCCTCTAGTGAAACCTATGGCCCCCGCGTCTACTTTCCATCATATATTTTAAGATCCATAAAACAAAAAAAAACAAAAATACCTTGCTGCAATTTATTTACTTTTACTTTAGTTTGCTCTTTTATTTTTTATACCTATCTGTATTATATCTCACTCTTGTTACGAGGCCGTGAAGGGATTGACAACCCGTTTTTCGTGTTGAGTGCAAGTGTTTGTTATTTTGTGCAGGTGCATATATTGGAGACTTGCTTGTGCCTCCTACTGGATTGATATCTTGGTTCTTAACTCAGAGAAATACTTATCTCTACTTTGTTGCATCACCCTTTCCTATTTAACGGAATATCAATGCAAGCTCAAGAAGTAGCAGGAAGAATTTCTAGCACTGTTGTCGGGGAGGTTCTACATCAAGCCTACCAAGTACCTATCATAAACTCTCATCTCTTGCATTACATTATTTTCCATTTGCCTCTCGTTTCCCCTCCCCCATTTCTAAAATGTTTTCAGAAAAATAAAAAAAATTGCCTTTTTATTCGCCATTCTTTCTTTCGTCTTTTCATTTGCTTTTTGTTTGCTTGTGTGTTAGATTGCTTGCTTGCCCTTACGGTTCAACCCAAGAGCTTTGATCCTTACTATAGTAAGTTGGAAGAAATTGAAAATAATGCAAAAAGTTTTATGTCCTTACAATTTGAGCATAATAGTTTCTTTAGGAACGAACTTAAAGAACAAAAAACTATGATGGAATATATTAATAAAGAGCTAGATGATGTTACTAAGGAAATATGTGGACTTAAATCTCAATTTGCTCATATTAAAAATTTAGTAGGCCAAATTTCCGATAAGCAAACCACTTTGGTAAATAAGATGGACGCTAAACTGGAGTCTTTCGATAATAATGATGAGGATCTTAAAGTGATTGGTGTGACTCCTATGGAATCTTTGTTTGCTAATATAAATCTTGATAAATATGGGACTGGAGATGAGTCAACTTTGGCTAGAAGGCAACCCAATAATTTGGAGTTTAAAGATCTTAATGAAAAAATTAATAAAAGTGGGATTTGAGAGGTCAAAACTTTAAGTAGCAATGAACCCACTCTTTAGGATTTCAAGGACTTTAATTATGATAATTGTTCTTTGATAGATTGTATTGCCTTGTTGTGATCCATGCTTAATTCACCTCATGCTTATAATCAAAATAAAGCTTTTACTAAACATATCGTTGATGCTATGATGAAAGCGTTTGAAGAAAAATTTGAATTGGAAGTTTCTATCCCTAGAAAGCTTTATGATGAGCGGGAACCTACTATTAAGATTAAAATTAAAGATTATGAGTGCTATGCTTTGTGTGATTTGGGTGCTAGTGTTTCCACTATTTCGAAAATTTTATGTGATGTGCTTGGTTTCCACAAAATTGATGATTGTCCTTTGAATTTGCATATAGCGGATTCCACTATTAAGAAACCTATGGAAATGATTAATGATGTTCTTATTGTTCCATAGGAATTATGTGCCCATCGATTTTATTGTGCTTGATATAGATTGCAATCCTACATGTCCTATTATTCTTTGTAGACCTTTCCTTAGAACAATTGGTGCAATTGTTGATATGAAAGTAGGAAACCTTATATTTGAATTTCCGTTAAAGAAGGTCATGGAACACTTTCCAAGAAATAAAATTAATTTGTATGAATCTATTATGAGGGCCACTTATGTATTAAATACGAAAGATGACAACAGCTAGATCTATTTTAATGTGCCTAGCTAGGGGCGTTAAACAATAACGCTTGTTGGGACGCAACCCAATTTTTTTGTCCCTTTTTTGCTACTATTCTTGGATAAATACACATTATTACCTCTGTAGTAATTGTGTTTTAGTGTTCTAATTGGTGTTTGAGCCAAGTAAGACCTCTGGGATGATCTATGGTGATGGTTGATTTGATTTTGCTGAAAAACAGAAACTTTTCCGTCTAGTAACATAATATTTTAAATTCACAGGAGCGTGTTCTGGTTCTGAATTGTTTAGACAAGATTCATATATAAATTTACTACGTTGTCCTAATTTTTAGAATTTTTAGTGTTACAGAAGTATGAGAACAATTCAGATCTTTGCAGACTATTATGTTTTTGACAGATTCTGTTTCTTATGTGTTGTTTGTTTATTTTGATGAATCTATGCGTAGTGTCGGGGGGTGTGAACCATGGAGAAGTTGGAATACAGTAGATATAACACCATTATAAATTTATAATGAGTTCACAACAGTACCTAAGTGGTGATTTGCTTTTCTTACACTAAAGGACCTTATGAGTTTTCTGTTGAGTTTTGTGTTGTGAAGTTTTCAAGTTTGGGGTAAAGATTTGATGGACAACAGAATAAGGAGTGGAAAGAGCCTAAGCTTGGGGATTCACAAGGCACCCCAAGGTAATATTCAAGGACAACCAAGCATCTAAGCTTAGGGATGCCACGGATGGCATCCCCTCTTTCGTCTTCAATCCATCGGTAAATATACTTGAGGCTATATTTTTATTCACCACATGATATGTATTTTGCTTCGAGCGTCTTGTATGATATGATTATTTTATTTTTAGTTTACCACAATCATCCTTGTTTTACACACCTTCTGAGAGGGACACACATTAATCGTGAATTTATTAGAATACTCTATGTGCTTCACTTATATCTTTTGAGCTAGGCTGTTTGCTCTAGTGCTTCATTTATATCTTTTAAGAGCACGACAGTGGTTTCATTTTATAGGAATTGATGAACTCTCATGCTTCACTTATATTATTTTGAGAGTCTTAAACATCATGGTAATTTGCTTAGGTTGCGAATTTATTCCTAATATGATGGGCATCCAAGATGGATATAATAAAAACTTTCATATAAAGAGCATTGAATATATGAGAAGTTTGATTCCTTGCATTTGTTTTGGGATTAAAAATGGTGATATTAGAGTCATTCTAGTGAGTAATTCTGGATTGGTCGAAATACTTGTGTTAAAGTTTGTGATTCCGGTAGCATGCACGTATGGTGAACCGTTATGTGATGAAGTCAGAGCATGATTTATTTTTTTGATTGTCTTCCTTATGAGTGGCGGTTTGGGACGAGCGATGGTATTTTCCTACCAATCTATCCCCCTATGAGTATGCGTGTAGTACTTCGATGGCTAATAAACTTTTGCAATAAGTATGTGCGTTCTTTATGACTAATGTTGTCCACCGTTGTGTTTATTATGACACGTACCATCATTATCATATTGTTCTCATATGCATGAGACATTCATATAGAATCATATCTTTGTTCTAGTATCGAGTTGTAAGTAAATAAAAGTGTGATTATCATCATTATTAGAGCATTGTCCCATGTGAGTAAAGGATGACGGAACATATGATTCCCTCACAAGTTAGGATGAGTCTTAGGACTTTAAAGAAGGCCAAAGAAGCCCAAATAAAAAAGAGGCCAAAGAAGCCGATAGAAAAAATGAGAGAAAAAGAGAGAAGGGGCAATTTTACTATCCTTTTTCCACACTTGTGCTTCAGATAGCACCATGTTCTTCATGATAGAGAGTCTCCTATTTGATCACTTTCATATACTAGTGGGAATTTTGTATTATAGAACTTGGCTTGTATATTCCAATGATGGGCTTCCTCAAAGTGACATAGGTCTTCGCGAGAAATTGATGACACACAAGTGTAGGGGATCTATCATAGTCCTTTTGATAATTAAGAGTGTCAAACCCAACGAGGAGCAGAAGGAAATGGCAAGCGGTTTTCAGTAAGGTATTCTCTGCAAGCACTGAAATTGTAGGTAATAGATAGTTCTGTGATGGGATAATTTGTAACGGGTAACAAGCAATAAAAGTAAATAAGGTGCAGCAAGATGTCCCAATCCTTTTTGTAGCAAAGGACAATCATGGACAAGTTCTTATAATGAGAAAAGTGCTCCCGAGGACACATGGGAATTATCATCAAGCTAGTTTTCATCACGCTCATATGATTCACGCTCATATGCTTGGGTACCGCCCTTTCTTGGACAAGCATCCCACTTATGATTAACACCTATTGCAAGCATCCGCAACTACAAAAAGAAGTATTAAGGTAAACCTAACCATAGCATGAAACAAGTGGATCCAAATCATCCCCTTACGAAGCAACGCATAAACTAGGGTTTAAGCTTCTATCACTCTAGCAACCCATCATCTAATTATTACTTCCCAATGCCTTCCTCTAGGCCCAAATAATGGTGAAGTGTCATGTATTCGACGTTCACATAACATCACTAGAGGAGAGACAACATACATCTCATCAAAATATTGAACGAATACCAAATTCACATGACTACTAATAGCAAGACTTCACCCATGTCCTCAGAAACAAATGTAACTACTCACAAAGCATATTAATGTTCATGATCAGAGGAGTATTAATATGCATTAAGGATCTGAACATATTATCTTCCACCAAATAAACAAACTAGCATCAACTACTAGCAACCCACAGGTACCAATCTGAGGTTTCGATACAAAGATTGGATACAAGAGATGAACTAGGGTTTGAGAGGAGATGGTGCTGGTGAAGATGTTGATGGAGATTGACCCCCTCCAGATGAGAGGATCGTTGATGATGACGATGGTGATGATTTCCCCCTCCCGGAGGGAAGTTTCCCCGACAGAACAGCTCCACCGGAGCCCTAGATTGGTTCCACCAAGGTTCCGCCTCGTGGCGGCGGAGTTTCATCCCGTAAGCATGATTATGATTTTTCCCAGGGTAAAAGACTTCATATAGCAGAAGATGGGCATCGAAGGGCTGCCAGGGGGCCCACGAGGCAGGGGGCGCGCCCTGTAAGGGTGGGCGCGCCCCCACCCTCGTGGACGGTGGGTGGCCCCCCTCAGGTATTTCTTTCGCTGAATAATTATCATTAATTCAAAAAATGACTTTCTTGGAGTTCCAGGACTTTTGGAGCTGTGCAGAATAGGTTTCCAATATTTGCTCCTTTTCCAGCCAAGAATCCCAGCTGCCGACATTCTCCCTCTTCATGTTCAACCATGTAAAATAAGATAGAATAGCCATAAGTATTGTGACATAACGTGTAATAACATCCCATAATGCAATAAATATCAATACAAAAGCATGATGCAAAATGGACGTATCAACTCCTCCAAGCTTAGACCTCGCCCTTCCTCAAGCGGAAGCCGATATCGAAAAATATGTCCACATGTTTAGAGATAGAGGTGTCGATAAAAATAAAAATACGGACATGGGGGCATCATGATCATTCTTATAACAACAACATTTATATATTTTGTCATATGATTCCTTATGCTCAAGTAACAACCTATTCACAATGTCAAGTATGATTCAGAAACTTCATTGAGAACTAACAAACGATAATCTCAGTCATTGAAGCAATTGCAATTTATCATAACATAGGAAAGAGTCAATAATAGAGCTTTTTAGCAAGTCCACATACTGAACTATCATTTAGTCTTCCACAATTGCTAACACTCACGCAATATTTATGGTTACGGAGTTTTAATCGGACACAGAGAAAGATAGGGGCTTATAGTGTTGCCTCCCAACATTTTACCTCAAGGGTAATGTCAACAATAATAGTTCATGCTAACTTACATCCAATTGTATATACATATATCAGGATCTTTCCAACACGAGGTGCTTGACAAAGGATAAAATGTAAAAGGGAGAGGTGAAGATCACCTTGACTCTTGCATAATGTAAAAGACATAAAGTAAAAGATAGGCCCCTCGTAGAGGGAAGCAGAGGTTGTCATGTGCTTTTAGGGTTGGATGCACAAAATCTTAATGCAAAAGAACGTCACTTTATATTGCCACTTGTGATATGAACCTTTATTATGCAGTCCGTCGCTTTTATTACTTCCATATCACACGATCGTATAAAGCTTATTTTCTCCGCACTAATAAGTCATACATATTTAGAGAGCAATTTTTATTGCATACAACATGACAACTTACTTGAAGGATCTTACTCAATCCATAGGTAGGTATGGTGGACTCTCATGGCAAAACTGGGTTTAAGGATATTTGGAAGCACAAGTAGTATCTCTACTTGGTGCAAGGAATTTGGCTAGCATGAGGGGGAAAGGCAAGCTCAACATGTTTGAATGATCCTTGACAATATACTTTAATTGAGATGTGAGAAAACATAACCCATTACATTGTCTTCCTTGTCCAACATCAACTCTTTAGCATGTCATACTTTAGTGAATGCTCACAATCATAAAAGATGTCCAAGATAGTATATTTATATGTCAAAACCTCTCTTTCTTTATTGCTTCCTATTAATTGCAACGATGACCAAAACTATGTTTGCCAACTTTCAACAACTTTTAAGCCTCATACTCTTTATGTGTGAAGTCATTACTATCCATAAGATCAATATGAACTCTTTCAATCTTTTTATTCTTTCTATTTTCTCAAGATCATAGCAAGATAGAAAATCCCTTGACTCAACACTACTCTTTATTATATAGCTCACGGACTCGATTACATAGAGGGATCACAAAGCAAAACTCAAAACTAATTCATACCAAAACTTTATTCTACTAGATCAAGATATTACCAAAAGGATCGAACTAAGAAAACTAGTAAAGATTGGAGTGTGATGGTGATACGATACCGGGGCACCTCCCCCAAGCTTGGCAATTGCCAAGGGGAGTGCCCATACCCATGTGATTATGTCTCCTTTGATGGTGAAGAAGGTGGTGATTATGATGGATAGTCGCACATCGAGCGTAGAAGCTCTTCCAATTTGCGAATAATGCCCTTAAGTGCGACGATATGATCCTTCAACAAACTATTTTCTTGTGTGAGATACTTGTTTTGTATGCGAGCCAACTCAATCATCTTGAAAGCTTCGATCTCAGTTGGGGTAAAGAGGATAGGAAGAGGTTGAGGGATGTTTTCTTCTTCTGCCACCGGAGCTTGATCCTCCATGGCCTTCTTGATCCCTTCATCCTTGTTGATATCCTCAGGTTCTTCTCTCTTCAGCTCTATCTTCAATAGCCAAGCATCCTTGTCTTCATTGTTGGAGGAGGGTGCCGTCATGATGCTCTAGATCTGTCAGAAAAACAGCTCGAAACAAATATAGAAGGTTTTTGCGTGATACAGTGGTCAAAACCTTTGGGAGATTATATAATGAATTTTTACCGACCAAAAGAAGTATCGTGCAAGAAAACGGAGTCCGGAGAGCATACGGGGTGCCCATGAGGCAGGGAGGCGTGCCCAATAAGGTAGGGCGCTCCCTCCACCCTCGTGGACACTTCGTGTCCTTCCCGGACTACCTCTTATTTTCCTATTTTCTTAAATATTCCAAAACGGAGAAAAATTGCTATTAGAATTGTTTTGCAGTCGGTTTACTTACCGTACCACATACCTATTCCTTTTTGGAGACTGAAACATTTTGGAAAGTGTCTCTTATGTATTGGGTTACGGTTTCAATAATATTAGTTTCAACATTTATATGATTACCTGAGATATAATGTTTGATTCTTTGACCGTTCACCACCCTCAGACTTGTGCCTTCGAAGTTGTTGATTTTTATGGCACCGGAACGATAGACCTCCTCGATAACGTAAGGGCCTTCCCATTTAGAGAGAAGTTTTCCTGCAAAAAACCTTAAATGAGAGTTGAATAGCAACACATAATCACCTACGTTAAACTCACGCTTTTGTATCCTTTTGTCATGCCATCTTTTAACTTTTTCTTTAAACAACTTGGCATTATCATAGGCTTGGGTTCTCCATTGGCCAAGTAAGCTAATGTCAAATAGCCTCTTCTCACCGGCAAGTTTGAAATTATAATTGAGCTCTTTAACGGCCCAATATGCCTTATGTTCTAGTTCAAGAGATAAGTGACATGCTTTTTCATAAACCATTTTATATGGAGACATAGCCATAGGATTCTTATATGCAGTTCTATAGGCCCATAATGCATCATCAAGTTTTTTGGACCAATTCTTTCTAGATCTATTAATAGTCTTTTGCAAAATTAATTTGAGCTCTCTATTACTCAACTCTACTTGACCACTAGAATGTTGGTGATAAGGAGATGCAATTCTATGATTAACATTGTACTTAGCAAGCATTTTACGAAAAGCACCATGAATAAAATGTGAACCACCATCACTCATAAGATATCTAGGGACTCCAAACCTCGGAAAAATAACTTCTTTAAGCATCTTAATAGAGGTATTATGATCAGCACTACTAGTTGGAATAGCTTCTACACACTTAGTGACGTAATCAACAGCAACTAAAATATGTGTATATCCATTAGAGGCAGGAAAAGGTCCCATATAATCAAAGCCCCAAACATCAAATGGTACAATAACAAGAGAATAATCCATAGGCATTTCTTGACGTCTACTAATATTACCAATTCTTTGACATTCATCACAAGACAAAACAAACTTACGGGCATCTTTGAAGATAGTGGGCCAATAAAAACTGGATTGCAATACCTTATGTGCAGTTCTATCTCTAGCGTGGTGTCCTCCATATGCCTCGGAGTGACACTTGCATAGGATTGTTCCTATTCATGCTCAGGTACACAACGTCTAATAACACCATCTACTCCTTCTTTGTAAAGGTGTGGGTCATCCCAGAAGTAATGTCTTAAATCATAAAAGAACTTTTTCTTTTGCTGGTATGTGAAACTAGATGGTATAAATTTAGCAACAATGTAATTAGCATAATCAGCATACCATGGAGCAGTACAAGAAGCATTTATGCCAGCTAATTGTTCACCAGGAAAGCTATGATCAATAGGCAGTGGGTCATCAAGAACATTCTCTAACCTAGACAAGTTGTCTACAATGGGGTTCTCAGCTACCTTTCTATCAATAATATGCAAGTCAAATTCTTGGAGCAAGAGAACCCATCTAATAAGTCTAGGTTTAGCATCTTTCTTTTCCGTAAGATATTTAATAGCAGCATGATCAGTGTGAATAGTTACTTTAGAATCAACAATATAAGGTCTGAACTTATCACATGCAAATACGACTACTAAGAATTCTTTTTCAGTAGTAGCATAATTTATCTGAGCAGTGTCTAGAGTTTTACTAGCATATTGAATAACATTTAGTTTCTTATCAACTCTTTGTTCTAGAACAGCACCTACAGCATAATCACTAGCATCACACATAATTTCAAAGGGCAAGTTCCAATCAAGTGGCTGAACAATAGGTGCAGATATCAAAGCTTTCTTAAGTATTTCAAATGCTTCTACACAATCATCATCAAAGACAAAAGGAATATCTGTTTGCAATAAATTAGTCGGAGGCCTAGAGATTTTAGAAAATCCTTAATGAACCTCCTATAAAAATCGGCATGACCAAGGAAACTTCTTACACCTTTAATGTACTTGGGACACGACATCTTTTCAATAGCATCAACTTTAACTTTATCAACTTCAATAACTCTTTTAGAAATTTTATGCCCCAAGACAATGCCTTCATTAACCATAAAGTGGCACTTCTCCCAATTCAAAACAAGATTAGTATCTTCACATCTCCGCAAAACTCGATCAAGGTTGCTCTAGCAATCATCAAAAGAGGATCCATAAACGGAGAAATCATCCATGAATACCTCACAAATCTTTTCACAAAAGTCAAAGAATATAGCCATCATGCATATTTGAAAGGTAGCAGGTGCATTACATAAACCAAAAGGAATACGTCTATAAGCAAAAGTACCGAAAGGGCAAGTAAAAGTAGTCTTTGCTTGATCGTCTGCTGACACAGGTATTTGAGAGAAACCAGAATAACCATCTAGAAAGCAGAAATGTGTATGTTTGGATAGTCTTTCTAGCATTCGATCAATAAAAGGTAAAGGGTAATGATCTTTCTTAGTGGCTTTATTCAATTTGCGGAAATCAATTAACATCCTATAACCTGTAATAATTCTTTGCAGGATCAATTCATCTTTATCATTAGGGACTACAGTAATACCTCCCTTCTTAGGGACACAATGGACAGGACTTACCCACTGACTATCAGCAATGGGATAAATTATACCTGCCTCAAGGAGCTTTAGTATTTCCTTTCTTACCACTTCTTTCATCTTAGGATTTAACCGTTGTTGATGATCTCTAATTGGTTTGGCATCTTCTTCCAATTTTATTTTGTGTTGGCATAGAGTGGGACTAATGCCCTTAAGATCATCAAGAGTATATCCAATAGCAGCATGGTGCTTCTTCAGAGTTTTCAATAATCTTTCCTCTTCCTGCTCTGAAAGGTTAGCACTAATAATAACAGGATATATCTTCTTTTCATCAAGATAAGAATATTTAAGAGTATCAGGTAAAGGTTTAATCTCAAACACGGGATCACCCTTGGATGGTGGAGGATCCCCTAGGATTTCAACACGTAAGTTTTGTTTCAAAATAGGACCATGTTTAAAGAATACTTCATCTATTTCCCTTCTTTCATTCATAAACATATCATTTTCATGATCTAGCAAATATTGTTCTAACGGATCAGTAGGAGGCACGACAATAGAAGCAAAACCAATAATTTCATCCTTACTAGGCAATTCTTTATCATGGGGTTGTCTACGAAATATAGAAAAATTAAACTCATGAGACATATTTCCTAAGACAATCATAACAACATCCTTTTCACATTCAATCCTAGCATTAACAGTATTCAAGAAGGGTCTACCAAATATAATGGGACAAAAGCTATCTTGTGGGGAACCAAGAACAAGAAAATCAGTAGGATATTTAACTTTCCCACACAAGACTTCGACATCTCTAACAATCCCAATTGGTGAAATAGTAACTCTATTGGCAAGCTTAATTGTAGCATCAATATCCTCTATCTCAATAGGTTTAATGTCATGCGTAATTTCTTCATATAAAGAATGAGGTATTGCACTAGCACTAGCACCCATATCGCACAAGCCATGATAACAATGATCTCCTATTTTAACAGAAATAACAGGCATGCCTACAATAGGTCTATGTATCTTAGCATCGGGACTAGCAATGTTAGCAGCCTGTTCACAGAAATAAATAACATGCCCATCAACATTATCAGCCAAGAGATCTTTAACCATAGCAATACTAGGTTCAACTTTAATTTGCTCAGGAGGTGTATATGTTCTAGTATTACTCTTACAAACAACGATTGAAGCTTTAACATGATCCTTTATCCTAACAGGGAAAGGTGGTTTCTCAACATAAGTAGTAGGAACAATAGGATCATTATAAGTGATAATATTTTCTTCAACTGTAACAGGTGCAACTACTTTTACTTCAATGGGAGGATTATATTTAAACCACTTATACTTAGGGAGATCAACATGAGTAGCAAATGATTCATAGAAAGAAGCTACTATCTCAGAGTCAAGTCCATATTTAGTGCTAAATCGACGAAAAGCATCGGTATCCATAAAAGACTTAACACAATCAAACTTAGGTGTCATACCTGACTCCTTACCATCATCGGAATCCCAATCTTCAGAATTGTGTTTAATTCTTTCCAATAAGTCCCACTTGAATTCAGTAGTCTTCATCATATAAGAACCAGCACAAGAAGTATTGAGCATGGTGCGATCATTGAGAGAAAGCCGAGCATAATTTTTTTGAATAATCATTTCTCTTGAGAGCTCATGATTGGGGCATGAATGTAACATTGACTTAAGCCTCCCCCAAGCTTGAGAGATACTTTCTCCTTTGTGAGGAAAAAATTATATATGTAATTACGATCACGATGAACAAGATCACTACAAAAAAAGACACATCCGTGACATTTTGGGCCGAATGAGTTTTTTTTCTGTCATTCATATGACACTTCTATGACGATAATTGTGACAAAACCCGGTATCATCATAGATGTGGTGGGCTCCTACTTCTATGACAAAAAATCATGACAGAAAATGGGCTTTTCATCCTGGGCGGGCCGGAGACGTAGCTGCATGACATTCTTTGGGCCGTCCATGATGGAAAAAACCGTGGTAGAAGCGAGGGGGAGGGAAATTTCGGGGAGTTGCTGGTTACGGTGGGAGAGCGATGCGCGTTTCTCTCGTACGTACGCGTGTGTGTGCAAGGCGTTGGCTCTAACTGAACCCGAGCGAGGCATTGGGTTCTAACTAAACCCGAGCGATTGCACTGCAGGCTACGCGTTACTGAACCTGAGCGATCGATCGATGGCTATTAACTGAACTCGATGGAGCGATTCCTTCGCTACTGGTGCTAACTGAAGCCGATCGATGCTGCCTCTGGGATGAACAGTGAGCGTTGCGGGGGAGGGGGGGTTGGATGAACAGTGAGCGGTGGCGTTGCCTCTGGATTAACAGGAACCTATGGTGTGGAGGGCTGGATGAACAATAGAAGGTGGAGGGGTGGCCGTGGAGGGGTGGTTGAACAGGACCCTGTGGTGTGGTGGGCTGGATGAACAGTAGACGGTGGAGGGGTAGCCGTGGAGGGGTGGTTGAACAGGACCCCATGGTGTGGAGGGCTGGATGAACAGTATATGGTGGAGGGGTGCCCGTGGAGGGGTGGTTGAACAGTAGCCGGTGGAGTAGCATGCGGTGGAGGCTGGATGAACAGGAGCCCGTGGAGGCTGGAGGAGGTCGACAGTAGCCCATGGAGGCTGGAGGAGGTCGACGGTGGAGATGAACAGTATCTCGTGGAGTCCCGTTTTGCGGTACGCCACACCCCTCCCCCCCATTTCGACCGTAGCGCTCCAACACAAGTCCGTTTCGTCCGTTTTGCGGTACGCCACACCCCTCCTGATGAACATGACCCCCGTTTCGACCGTAGGAGGTCCGTTTCCTCCGTTTTGCGGTACGCCACACCCCTGCCGATCAACAGGACCCCCATTTCAACCGTAGGAGGTCCGTTTCCTCCGATTTGCGGTACGCCAGGCCCCTCCCAATCAACAGGACCCCGTTTCGAACGTGGTCGGTCGAACACAAGGCCGTTTCCTCCGTTGTGCGGTACGCCAGGCCTCGTTTCCATCGCCTATTCCGTCCAAGCCTTCCCGATGAACACGACCACGCATTCCGTTCCGACCCAGCCGGTTGGCTCCCCATGAACACGACGACGACGCTGTTTCTCCGCTCTGACCCAGCCATGTACGTATGCACGATAGGCGTTAGAAACCCTGCCTGTATGTACGTATGTGGCCGTATTTTCTTTCTTGCACCCTCACCGTTGTACGTACGTGTACATGCTACGTGCGCGCCTCTACTACGACACGATCGCGCCTCTACATCTACGACACGTGCGCGCCTCTACATCGACCAGTATGTACGTACATGTTTGCGACCAGAATGACAACGCTACGTACGCTTCGACCAGGTGGGTCCCGACTTTCAGGCACTTCCTTGCGTGCGAAGATGTAACTGGTGGGTCCCAGCAGTCAGGAGGCGAATCATTTTTTCGCGAAATACAGTGGCCCGTCCGTGGGTCCCTGCTGTCAGGTGGAGGAATCATTATTTTGCACGTAATAAGGAGGCACTTCCTTGTGGCGGCCATGGACCCAGCTGTCAGCCTCTCCACGTACAATCCACGTCCGATGGAAGTCGTTCCTTGACCATGTTGACCACGCCGCGCCGAGAGCACCACGGCGGTGGACGACGGCGAGGCCTAGGGAGGGGACGACTCAGAGCTGGGGAAGATGCAGCAGTAGATGCCCACGCGAAGAGGAGTACAAGGATTCACTGATTCGGCTGTGGTGTGAGGCTGCTGTCGCCGCAGAATAACAAGGGGTGTGGGTGAGTAGAGGGATGGCCTGGACAGCGGTGGAAGTAGTAGGGGGTGGTGAGGCCTCCGCGGCATCACAGCCGGCCACGGGAGGCAGGAGCACGCGGCACGACTGGCGCTGGTTTGGGCGGCTGGAGCAAGAAGACCAGAGATTGAAGAAGCACTATGGCCGTTGGATGAACATCGTACGGTAACAGGAGCTAGAATCATTCATATTGACTAAGTTGACAAAGCCCTCCGTCCCCGTCAACTTGGTAGGCCCACAAGTCAGCCTCCCACTATGCTGGGTTCCAGCTGGCAGGGGGAGTATTCATTTTTTTGTGCGTAATAAGGAGGAACTTCCATGCGTGCGAAGATAGCTGGTGGGTCCAACATGTCAGCTGGGGGCACATTTTTTTCGTGAAATACAGAGGCCCTTCCGGTGGGTCCCAGATGTCAAGTGGAGGAATAATTATTTTGCGCATAATAAGGAGGCACTTCCTTGCTGCGACCGTGGACCCAGCTGTCAGCCTCTCCACGTACAGTCCATGTCCGATGGAAGCTGTTCCTTGACCATGTTGACCATGCCGCGCCGAGAGCACTAGGGCGGTGGACGACGGCGAGGCCTAGGAAGGGAACGACACAGAGGCAGGGAAGACTAGGCAGTTGTTTCCCACACCAAGGGGAGTACGACTGTACGAGGGTTTAATGGTTCGTCTGCCCTCGCCGGAGAATAACAGCAGGTGTCGCCGTCTGGGTGAGTAGAGGGATGGCTAGGCCAGCGATGGGAGTACGGTGGGGTGGTGAGGCCTGCGCGGCAGCACAGCCGGCTGCGGGGAGGAGGGAGCAGGCAATCCCACCGGCGTTTGTTTGAGTGGCTGGAGCAGGAAGAGCAGAGATTGAAGAAGCACGACGGCCGTTGGATGGACATTGTATGGTCACTGGAGCAAGAATCGTTCATATTGACTAAGTTGACAAAGCCCTCTGTCCCCGTCAACTTAGTAGGCCCACAAGTCAGCCTCCCACCATGGTGAGTCCCATCTAGCTGGGGGAGTATTCATTTTTCTGTGCGTAATAAGGAGGCTCTTCCGGTGGGTCCGAGCTGACAGCGGGGGGAACCTTTTTTTCGTGAAATACGGTGGTCCGTCCGGTGGGTCCCAGCAGTCAGGGCCAAACATTTTTTTGCTAAATACGGTGGCCCGTCCGGTGGGTCACAACAGTCAGGGGGGAAACTTTTTTCGCGAAATACTGGTGGCCCGTCCGGTGGGTCCCCGTTGTGAGGTGGAGGAATAATTATTTTGCGCATAATAAGGAGGCACTTCCTTGCTGCGGCCGTGGACCCAGCTGTCAGCCTCTCCACGTACAGTCCACGTCTGATGGAAGCCGTTCCTTGACCATGTTGACCACGCCGCGCCGAGAGCACCAGGGCGGTGGACGACGGCGAGGCCTAGGAAGGGGACGACGCGGAGCCGGGGAAGACGCGACAGTGGATGCCCACACGGAGAGGAGTACGAGGGTTCACTGGTTCGACTGCGGTGTGAGGCTGCCGTCACCGCAGAATAACAGGGGGAGTGGGTGAGTGGAGGGATGGCCTGGCCAGCGGTGGGAGTAGTATGGTCGGTGCTGCTTTGGGCGGCTGGGGCAAGAAGACCAGAGGTTGAAGAAGCACTACGGCCGTTGGATGGACATCGTCGACCACGCCGCGCCGAGAGCACCAGGGCGGTGGACGACGGCGAGGCCTACGAAGGGAACGACAGGGAGCCGGCAAAGACACGGCAGTGGCTCCCCACGCGGTGGAGAGTACGAGGGTTGATTGGTTCGGCTGCCGTGGCCGGAAAATAACAGGAGGTGTGGGTGAGTAGAGGGATAGACAGGCCAGGGATGCGAGAATGATGGGGCCGTGAGGCCTGCCTGGCAGCACTGCCGGCCACAGGAGGCGGGAGCAGGCGGTTCCGACGGTGCTGGTTTGGGCGGCTGGGGCAGGAAGATCAGAGACTGAAGAAGCACGATTGTCGTTAGATTGACATCTAACGGTCTGACGCTGGTAGAGTCGATTGTTGACTAAGTATCTTTTTTAAGAAACCTTGTGTACGCATGAACTTAGTAGGCCCACAAGTCAGTCTCCAAATCTGTGGCAGGCAACAGAAAGCCCATTTGCTATTTTTTACAATTTGCAGCCCATTTGCTATTTTTTATAATTTGCAACCCATTTGCTAATTCTTAAGTAATTTATTACAGCCCATTTTCTGCCCAGGACCATGGTCAAAAAGTTCAACCTTATTTTGCATATTTCGGTGGAGTCCAAACTGTTGTAATCCCGAAATGATAAACATTTTTTTAAGAACTTATTGATTTGCCAAAAAAATCTTTTTGTTTTCGTAAGCAAATAAGACGTGGGACAATTGAGTTGGTTTAAGGGAAAACCAGTGGTAAAAAAATCAGTGCTGGGTGGGAAAAACAACAAAAATAAGGATGTAAATATGAAAAGGGAATTTTATGTGTTTTCAATATAATGATACATGTATATGAACTAGTAAAACTATAGGTAGAGATTAGAAAATGGATGTAGGACATGCGTTTCAAGAGGAAAATAGAATTGGGCTGTGTGTTTGATTCAGTAACAAAACTGCCTGCGGATGTTGTAAGACAAAATATAACTAACGCTGGCGGGCCAGAGGCCAGTAGATACCTGCTGGATCTTTGTGCCCCGTTGTCGTCATGGGCTGGGCCTGTTAAAAACAAAACGAACCCTGGTCAGTCTACAGCCTAGTTGAAACTTGCTCGACCTGAAAAAACAATATACATGCTCAATAAACGAGAGAATTCTGCAAGCATAGACTGATAATTGGGACGCAACACGGATATTGTTTTTTTATCATGATAATAAGTGCATGCACTTGCTTCGAAAAAACTGCAGAACTGGGAATTCGACCAGCGGGTGCTTATGCTACTACCTCTCTCTCAGTTTACAAGGCTTGTGCGTACTCCTAGGTCGTCAATTTGACCAACCTAATACAAGTCATATATTACAAAAAATATGCCAACATAAACTATGGAGTTTCTATTTTCAAAAGGTGTAATTTTTATGTTATATAGTTTATATTATGGTGATAAAATTGGTAACCTAGGTATACGTGCAGGACTTGTAAACTGAAACGGAGGTAGTACCCATCAAATAAAAATCAGGTGCCTGAGAATTCGTTTCGAAACAACTGATTCAGCTTTATATCCACGTCGACCCTTGGCATGATGGTTGGAAGCAAATGCAAGTTCATACAAAAAGATCGTTAACAACAATACCAACTTGCGGACGACAAGGTAGTACAACTACCAATACCAAACTACTCCTGGGCTCCTGGCCCTAGTGTTCGTCTGGTAGAAAATCTTGCAGAGGACCAGCTCCCGCTCCTTCTCTTGCTCCAGGTCCCCGATGTGGTACTGGTGCATCACCCAGTTGGTCCTCTGTTGGTCGAAGTTCTTGTTGGTGTGCAGCACCAGAACCTTTTTGCTGCCCGTCTGCCGGCCGTTGACCATCACAGGCAAGGTATTGCCGGTCTTGTGCCACATCGCGTGTGTGCCGCACTCCGACTGTATCTTGCGACGCGTCCACGTGCCCCTTTTGAACGCCCTGGAATTGCACTGGAAGAAATGCTTCCTTAGGCCACTCAGTGTGATACCTGCAGTATTGTGGAATACAGGTTTTAGTGTACCTAGTTGGCATTTTCATAACATCTTTGGCATGTTGCAGTCACTTGTTTCACCTTTTATTAACTGTCAAATTGTAATTGTTTCACCAGGTCTGTGTCTAAAAATAAAAATAGAGCTATAAACAAAGGAATATGTTTGTGCAAGTAGACGGCTGATCGGTGTCTTACGTGGAAGTTTCTCAGATTGGGTGTAGCATATGCCGTGCTCGCTGTCGATGGTTGGTATGAACAAATCGACGAGAGGCTGAAATCTCGCGCTGTCAACACTCACTTTGGCCTCAAGGTGCTCGATCAGCTCCTGATCTGTGGGATCGAACTTGATGCCAGCCAGCAACACCGGCCAATCCTTCTTCGACTTGCATCGGTAATTCCAATTATATGGTACTCAATGTATGACCAATCGACTGTTTTAAGTGAATGATGAAAGATTTCGACAGAGTAAAAACTCGCGCTTTTTCGACAGTTGTACGAGAGTAATTGCCATGCCGTTTTGCAAGGGTGCTTGTAAAAACTCTAAACTCTATTCTCCTCTTATTTAATGGATGAGGCAAATCTTTTGCCTCTGTTTCAAAAAAAAAAAGATTTCGACAGATAAGTGGTACTCCAAATCTGAAGTCCAGAATACCCGAACACGCCGCCGGGATTCTTGTGTCACCTCACGCGCAGCGTGTTGTCATGTCAATTCAATGTGTAGACATGATGAATAATTTGACCGACGTATACTAGTACTACTACTGTACTACTTACTAGTCATATTTAGTGTCACAATTTATACATAGGCTTAACTAACAAGTACGCACTTGAAGCCTAACTGATATATATGTATATATATGGCTTCTGCACAACATCTCCATCAACATTATCTGTACATCCTACGCAGGTGAGTTAGGATGCACTTGATCCCAGGAAGGTATCTATCCTTTAAACTAGAGGAGTGCTTCAAACTAACAACAGTACATAATATCCAACAAAAGAGGGTCGTGCTACAGCAGCAGAATACATGGCTCGGTCTAGATATCAGCACGAATCAAGTTGTGCATATTTGCTGTTGGCATGAACCACATCACCGAATGTCGGGTTTGCAAAAGCCATCCATCGCATGGAAGCTTGATGCCTTTCACACACTGAAGATTACCTGGCAACAAGCTGTGTCAACGAATCTCTGGATATGGTGATTCATGAAACCCATGGTATGATGTGTAAACACAACCCCCCCTCGCGAATGGAAGTTGCATAGCACAGTAATCATCACCGGTGATATGATCGATGATTGGTTGGATGATCAGATAATTGAGCCCGAGGAACAAGGAGTGGTTGCCGAGGCTGTAAACCCGCCTCCAGTTGAATACGCCTGGCTCAACGGAGCTGGGATCTTTCTCGAACACGAAGCAGCCATAGCCAGCAATGTCACGAATGCCCCATGCATTGTACTGCATGTGGTTTGATGTAATGGTTTGGTCAATTTGGTATGTGCGAATGAGCATCAAATGACCGCCGTCAGCTGAACGAGCGATAAACCATCACCCATCGGCTGGTATGATTCCAGGTCCTGGAATCATGAAGGGCAGCGCATTTGCGTCTGCTGCAACAATTCAAATTGGAGACCAAAAGGACAAAAATAAACAATCATGTTCAGAGTATGTGTGGAATTAAGATTATTATAACAGTGACACATATCATAGACAGAGAATTGCAATGTTGTGGTCATAATCATACCCCAAGTTAAAAAAAATAAGCCAATGGCTTTCATATTCTAGCAACATGTCATGGTTCAAACATCATGTAACAATGAGAGGAAAATAGCTATGACATCGCCTACTCATATTCTACCATAGCACTTACTACTACTATTCTCATATCAACTCTAAGCAATAACATGCATTGTTATAAAAATCTAGTAAACGAGAGTAACATATACCAATCATGATGTTATGCTCATAATATGTATTCTAACAATCATTAGATGCCAATTGTTCTCATATCAACTCTAACAATAACATGTGTGGTCATAAAAATCTAGGAAATGAGAGGAACATATAACAATGATGTGGTTATAGACATGCTATGCATTCTAAATTTGTAACAAATGAACAGGCAGTCATATTCATAAGGTAAAGATGAGATGAGATAGAACAATTACACGATGATAGATTCCACCAGTATAGGCAGCCAATCTGTGCATCGACCGCGTAAACAATGCCATCATGCACTATAGCATCAGACAGAAATGTTGCCTCAACAGGATTGATGATGAGCCATAACCATGTATGGCGACCGGATTCCAGATAGACTAATCCCATGTTGAACAAGGCAATGAGCTTGTAATCCATGTAGTCTTCTGATGGTGTGGGCACTTCGCAGATTACAACTTTCTACAAATAGAGGTCGAGCCAAAAGCTTGACGTGTCAAGTGCGTAGTAGGCAGGAGTGTCCGGTGGGCCGCGAGGCTCGATGTCGGCGGTATCCAATGATGGAAGGGTGATATCTCGTTGGGTGTAGATACCCACGAGACGCCATGGACTACCGGTGTGGTGGATGAGGACGATCCAGTTGGCCTTCATGCCCGCTCAGTAGTGGTCGCGCATGAAGGACAGGTGGACGGGTAGTGGTAGCATGTCGAGGGGCACCACGGCAACCTCCATAGGATCGTCAAGTCGGTGTCTGGGCCACCTGCGAGGATTGGGCATCAGCAAGCAGGGTGTCTTGAAAAGAGCCGGCCGGTTGCAGACGAGTAGACGGTACAAAGACACCGATCATGCGGCCATACGGACGGTGTTGAGTAGGTCCATACGACTACAGATCTGCTCCAAGAGAACATCAGGGAGGGAATTCCAATCGCGGCTCTGCGTGTCAGTCGGTTCTGCCATTGGGGTTTTCGGTGCCTGCGAGCCAGCGGGGAAGTGGATTCGGGCGGGCGAGCGAAGAAGCTTCTCCTCGTGTGGCCGAGCAGTGAGCGGGGGGATATGGTACGCGCGAGCTACCAAGGAAGATGGCGCGGGCGGGCGAGTAGTGAGCGGGGGTAAATGGTGTGCGTCCGACGATGGGGAAGAGAGGAGGAAGAAGAAGAGAGGAGGAAGAAGAGTGGAAGATGGGGAAGAAAGTGAGTAAATCTCAATTCTACTAGTACTACTATCAGGATAGAGGCACCGTCCTCTGGAATGTAAATAGTTACACCGATTACATGTGGGTCTACCACAAGAGGGCCCATATGTCAGTTAATGGAGGACACAAGTGCGTAGGCGTATTTGTGGAAGCGTGCTCTACTGGCAAACATGATGGCAGTACTGGGTAAGGCTGATTTAGTAACACCAACACGCTGGTTTAGCTTATTAATTACGTGTCCCATCTGCTGCAGCGTGTATTGTCACTTCACTGCGAAGACTAGTTGAATAGTTCTCTCTGACCGAGATGAGGAATGATGGATCGCGAGGATTTCCTTTCTACAGTATCCCTATGCCTCTACGCTCACTTCACTCATTTTGCTCCGTACCTAGTCACTTGTTGAAATCTGTAGAAAGACAAATACTCCGTATTTGGGAACAGAGGGAGGCTTTTACTCCGTACTGGAGTATTTGGGAACAGAGGGAGTATCACCATATGGAGGGAACAGAGGAAGTTTGAAATATGAACATGTCAATGGGAGGGAGTAAGCCCATGCATGCATGCATGCATCCAAAATGCAACACTCACACGTACTCCAAATGGACGCATGCAACACTCACGCACCCATGCGGCACACAGCACACTGATATGTCCATTTTGCATCATGCTTTTATGTCAATATTTATTGCATTATGGGCTGTTATTTCACGTTATGTCACAATACTTATGGCTATTCTCTCTTATTTTACAAGGTTTACATGAAGAGGGAGAATGCCGGCAGCTGGAATTCTGGGCTGGAAAAGGAGCAAATATTGAAAGACTATTCTGCGCAACTCCAAAAGTCTTGAAACTCCACGGAATATCTTAGAATAAATAAATAAAAATCATCGCCAAAGATGAAGGCCAGTGGGCCCACACCCTGCTCACGAGGGTGGGGGGCGCCCCCCTGGGCGCGCCCCCTACCTCGTGGGCCCCTGGTGGCTCTTCGATGCCCATCTTCTCCCATATGAAGTCTTTCGATGAGAAAAAAATAGAGAGAACCTTTCGAGACGAGACTCCGCCGCCACGAGGCGGAACCTTGGCGGAACCAATCTAGGGCTCCGGCAGAGCTGTTCTGCCGGGGACAATTCCCTCCGAGAGGGGGAAATCATCACCATCATCATCACCAATGCTCCTCTCATCAGGAGAGGGCAATCTACATCAACATCTTCACCAGCACCATCTCATCTCCAAACCCTAGTTCATCTCTTGTATCTAATTCTTGTCTCCAAGTCCGGGATTGGTGCTAGTAGGTTGCTAGTAGTGTTGATTACTCCTTGTAGTTGATGCTAGTTGGTTTATTTGGTGGAAGATCATATGTCCAGATCCTTTATGCACAATATTACCCCTCTGATTATGAACATGAATATGCTTTGTGAGTAGTTACGTTTGTTCCTGAGGACAAGGGAGAAGTCTTGCTATTAGTAGTCATGAGAATTTGGTATTCGTTCAATATTTTGATAAGATGTATGTTGTCTAACCTCTAGTGGTGTTGTGTGAACGTCGACTACATAACACTTCACCATTATTTGGGCCTAGAGGAAGGCATTGGGAAGTAATAAGTAGATGATGGGTTGCTAGAGTGACAGAAGCTTAAACCCTAGTTTATGCGTTGCTTCGTAAGGGGCTGATTTGGATCCATATGTTTCATGCTATGGTTAGGTTTACCTTAATACTTTTGTTGTAGTTGCGGATGCTTGCAATAGAGGTTAATCATAAGTGGGATGCTTGTCCAAGTAAGGCCAGTACCCAAGCACCGGTCCACCCACATATCAAATTATCAAAGTACCGAACGCGAATCATATGAGCGTGATGAAAACTAGCTTGAAGATATTCCCATGCGTCCTCGGGAGCGCCTTTCCTATTATAAGAGTTTTTCCAGGCTTGTCCTTTGCTACAAAAAGGATTGGGCCACCTTGCTGCACTTTATTTACTTTTGTTACTTGTTGCTCGTTACAATTTATCCTATCACAAAACTATCTGTTACCACTTATTTCAGTACTTGCAGAGAATACCTTGCTGAAAACCGCTTATCATTTCCTTCTGCTCCTCGTTGGGTTCGACACTCTTACTTATCGAAAGGACTACAATAGATCCCCTATACTTGTGGGTCATCACACACGACGCAACACACACGCTCATGCTCAAGTGCTCAACCTACTCCCTATGTCCGTGAAAGACTGTACATTTAGAGATTTACAAATTGACCAGGGTATAATTAACACCCAAAAGTAGAAGACTTATGTGTGCATGCGACCATTGAGATAAGAAGATTAAATGAAGGCCGTTGCATGCTGTAATTAAGGATAGACATGTAGCCTATACCTACAGCACAAGTTGGTGCATTAGTCAATCAATATCGATTTAGATTAAAGGCTAAATGCATTGGATGTGTAGATGTACATCATGTACAACTACACTCTTTGTTTTATAGCTGATGTACACTCTTTGTTGGAAGGCCGAGGGAGGACACGTGCATGCACTCACATACACAGCCAGGGCGGTTCGGGTGCAAGGGTTGGAGTCGTGTGGTGCCTGCGTAAAGTTTTGTTTAACTGATTTCTTTGCTCCGCCAACTGACAGGTGGGACCCAGAAACCAGGTGACAATTTAACCAGTCAACAAAGTGCCACGTCGACTATGTGGCCGGTCAGTAGGGTGCAATACGATACTCTACGATGAGCTAGTGATCGTATAATCGACGCAAAACTATATATAGTGACCGTAAAGAGCGTATTGTTACATACGTTGACCGCCAGTGTATTTTTCTCGTTTCAAATTAAGCCATATTAATCGGAAAGGACGTAGTATGGACTACTACTAGTACTAGTACTACTTTGATGTGTCCCGTCAACTCGCTGAACGAGGACAAGCTTGCTTACTACGCCTCTCCCTCGCCCACGCGTGCGGTGGTTCGCATGACAAGGAGACGGTTTTGGCTGCAGCTCCCTCTCCCTCTTCCTCTCCCTCGCCCTCGCCCTCGCCCTCACAGTGGATGTGCAGCAGTTCAATCGGTGTCAGATTGCCAGACGCATATTGTACTGTAGTATCATCATTGTTGGACCTTCCGAAGAGGCGAAGAGGCAAGTGCAAGGTTCACACGAGTACGAACTGTTGAACCTCCCGAAGAGGTAAAGAGCCAAGCGCAAGGTTTTATAGGAGTTGTCGTCCTAGTAGGAGTGTACTACAACTATAGCGAACGATGCTACTATATGATGCCACCACGTCACGTATATCAAAAGCTGTGCCACCTTTTTTTTCTCAAAGAACGTGTTGGAGCACGTGCAACAACCACACAAGTTGCACGCACACATAACACATTTACTAGTAATAAATTCTAGAGGACAAATGCCAGTATGCCACACAAGTTCATCTCCAATTCATGTGATAAATTTGTGCACGACTAGTCTACATATATTCACAGCGCTACCGTTCACAATTACCGTACTCCACTTACACGTTATAGATGGGCTACATGCATGTCCTCCTCCAGGTTCCAATCCCAGGTGTTCTTCATGGATGGCACGATCCATAGCGGTGGGCAACGGGAATCATTGTCGCAGCTTTCTAGTCCGGTTCTACACGATGGAGACTCATCCAAGCTGATGCGGCATAAATCAGGGATAGCATGTCCCAGCATGTCGTTCATCCGGCGGTGCACAATGAAGACACAACCATGCTTCATGAACGGCAGGCCTTCCATGTCGTGCACGGAAGGTGGCATCCGCTTCACAATGGGGTAGCTGTCCCCGATGAAAAGCGAGTACTCTCCAAGAGTGTTCCTCGGCACCCACGTAGCATCACGGGGGTCGAACTCGGCGCCATTCATCTGGTACACGCGGCATCCCAGATCTAGACATATGGTGACGTACATAGTCAAGGTCCATGCATAATAATGTTGTGCTCAAATAAGGCGGTCAGTAATACTGTGCAGCAAATAGTACTACTCTGGTATAGAGGAAGTAAAATAACCAGCTTATTATATATAGCCACTCTTGGCTACATGGATGAGATAGTAAGACTTGGAAAAACAAAAATGGTGGCAGCTAGTGGGTTCAAGTCTTCAAGGGCCCAGCTAGCTATACACGTCCTCCAAGGTAAAAAGTACTCCTACTAGTAGTACTAAGTATACTACTAGTACAACAATGAAAGAGAAGGTGAGAGGGTTAAAAAATGGAATACCTGGGTAGATGGTGACGGTCCGATCGTGGTAGATTGTGTGACCATGTTGCACATCAGTGGTACCATGGGTAACAACTGCTAAGATAGTTGATCTCAATATGCCAAAGTCAGCTACAAGGTTCCAGGTTAGACCGAATTGTGGATGCAAATGCACATCCAGGATCGGCGATCTTATTTTGATCGGGGGATGACTGGTCCCTGCAAAAAAATGGAGTATCGTTAGGGATGCAAATGATGGTTTGTGCATTCCATTTGTAATCTCCCGTACCGTAGGATGGCAACTAGACGAAATAAGTCCCCTAGCTTGTCACCGCGAAGATGCGGCCTAGATGGCGCACGACGTCTTCGAACGTGTAGGGGTACAAATCTGCCGCCGCCAACATGCGCCAGCCTCTGCCGTTACTGCGTCTCGCATTGCTGGCAATCCTTATGTCGAACACCGCGATGAGATAGTAATCATCGTAGCCGCGTCGCTTTGTCGGCAGGTCCGCAATTGCTATCTTCTTCAATCTCAGGTAGGCATCATCATACGTATTCAAGCCCAGCCAGTCCAGAAGGCCGATCCCAATGGTGGAGAGGGGGTCTACTGGAACGGCCGCACTGCTGTGGATGTTGTGCAAAATGATGGTGGTATCCGGCCGGAGGTATGCAAGCCAATCTTCGTTGGCACAGACCCAGACATATATATAAGACGGTGGGCAGCGGAGAAATTACGGGATGTAAATGGAATAACAAAGTACTACATGATCAAACTCCATTACTGACCTGCTCATCGGACAAAATCCGACTACCTCTCAACGTCGGCAACTCTAGCGGAGTCAACATGCAACCATGGCCAGGGAGCGGTGGACTATTCGAAGGATTGTCCCATAGAAGAACCTTCTCCTCGAGGACGCATGGAAGACCAACAGGAATGGCCTTTTCCCAAACCTGTTTAAGCAGCGTCTTGAAAAAGTTGGTGTAGGAAGCACCGAGTCTTGTGGCAGTGAGGACGTCGGAGCCGCGTGCGATTTCTCCCAGAGGATCGTCGTCCAAGGTCTCCCAGCCCCGACGAGGAGGAGAACCTCCTGGCGAATCCATGGGAGCAGCGACGAACTGCCTTCTCTTCGGGGGGAGGGGAACTGGCGAGGAGGAGATAAGAGCGTAGTAACCGCAGGGCCTCGTCCCTTCCAACTGTAGATCGTTCCTCAGTGAAGGGGTGAGGCTATTATTTACTACTAGTACTAGCATTATGGAATGTTATGGGATTGCACTATACTTTAAATAATAGCACTAGTAAGAAATTTTTGGCACTAGGTAGTAGTTTTTGGCGTGGATTAAGAAATTTTTGGTATGTTTTTGCCATTTTTTGTACACACCAACTAGTGTCAAAAAATGTCTTACATTATGTGACGGAGGAGTACGTACTCGTACTGTAGCAGTACCAGTACTAATTTTCTCAACTAAGAGTATTAGTGTGATGTACTGTACTTCTAGTCTAGTCTAGTCTAGTATAGTGCACCAGTTTTGAACTCTTGAATCTCAGGGCCAAGGAGCTACAGTTGGAAGTGGAGGGTACTACTGTCCTCTAGAGCCATCGTTGTACTATCAATGCAGGGGAAGTACACCTACGTAGTGGCCTAGTGGGTACTCTCGGTGCTATATTCAGCCGCTCCTCTCACGCGGGATTAGCTGGCCTACTCAGCCGCTCCTCTCACGCACACACTAGCAGCCAGTTTATCAGCGACGGTTACTGCGGTTTGCGGGGGCAGAACATTTGAGTTATTCGATATAGCGAGACTAGGCATTTCGCTTCCATTTGTGGAGGTGTAATGGATCTCGTTGAACTTTGTTAGTAGTTCCTTCTTTATGAATGAGATGAAGCAAAGCTTTTGCCTCCGTTTCAAAAAAAACACGTCAAGAGGAATTTCTTTTATAGTAGAGCCGATAATGGAGTGAAGTCCATGCGTGCAATGCCACAAGCTACAGAGTACTAGTAGTACATCACTTTACATAGAGTACAGAGCTATATTGCACAGTTCCCAATGCCCCGCCAGGCTTTTCCGGCTCCTCGGGCTTAATTGGGAGGCGCTAGTTTAAATATGCTACTACTAGCTGATGAGGAGGCTACAAGCGAGGTGCGGCTAGGGCGAGCACGTGAGCCACGGGATGCTGGGAAGGAAGACCCGTTCACGTGGCTAGGCTGTCCAGTGCACCTAGATTGTGGGGCCGCACGTCCGTTTGACTTCAAAACTCAAACTACCCGTGTAAAATATTGGCTCGCAGCGAAGTGTAGTAGTACTATTTTTTTAAAAGGCCGCCGTGCGTTCAGCCGGGATCGAACCCACAAAATGAGGTATACACTCCCGCGACCACTAGTAGTACTCGTTGGAGTACAACGCAACCTAGAATCGCCTTTTATCGCTAGTAGTACATACATTGTTCCTTACAAGAAACCCCTAATTATGCAAGAAACCACTAAAATGCCAAGAAACTACTACCACTTGCATACGTGGCAGACTTAAGATAAGACTACCTTATCAACCATTGTACATGCTCTTACCAACCAAAATCCTCGAGTGACCTCCTACCTCCGGCCCGTCCACCTAGTCATCCTCGGTCATGGTACACAGCTACCGCCGCCAGCAGAAGGCGAGGTCAAAACCGCCGGCAGTGCGGAGCCCATGTTGTGGCAGCCCGGATGCCAGCTCCGTCCAGCGCTCGCGGCCGCTAGCTAGCCAAGATAGCTCCGTCCAGCTGCTTGTCTGCAAGGTTTGCTAGCTAGATTGGCACGGCAGCGCGACGGCTTGCTCGCGCGCGCCACGCTCAGGCCAGCCATCTGGCTCGAGCGAAGGCCAGGGCGACGGCTTGCTCGCTCATGAGTCACGCTCGGGCCATCTTGCCAACCCCTGCGGAGGCCAGCGCGGCGTCCGGCCCGTCCAACGGAGCGGCGGCCAACTCGCTCATCACCGGCGCCATCGACAAACATGCATCAGTTTGTTTGAAGTAATGTTCAGGAAAAATAATGATTTGAGGGGGAATAACAGGATAGAAGGTCAGATGTGGGTCCCTCGTGTCAACGGTCAAACAAAATGTGTTGGTTTAAGTTGCCTCATCAGCACGGACGTGTGGGCCAACCCAGTCATAAATGGGTTTAAACGAACCTAATCGGTAGGAGTACTAGGTAGTAGTAGTTTTTGGCGTGGATTAAGAAATTTTGGGTATGTTTTTGCTATTTTTTGTACAATACATTCTTCCTAGGGCTGGTTGAAAGTGGTAGTTTTTTGTTAAATACTCTACATATTGTAAGTAGGAGTGAAAGTTAAGCTTTGGAAGCCAAAAAGCAAGGCTAGTTACATAGTGCATATTTGTACATGATTGAAAGTAAATATCAACCATGAGTGACTAATATCTTGATGGAAAACTCGAAACTATGGAATACTAGAAAAAATACATGGTTGGAAATACTAGCAATGTTCATGTCCGTTGCAACGAGTCATAATTAGAATAATACTTATTCACAAACTTGGTACAAAACACCCTAATTTTGATATACATATGTATATTATGTTTCAATTATAATATATTCTTTGGTGAGGTCAGGGAGGGATGTGGTTGGTTTTAAGATACTAATTATGGGTTTTTCTGCAAATTGGTAGACAAGTGGGACGTTGGTGAGAAAAGGCAACAACTTACCTCACAATCGTTAGATGTAGATCTAATGGTCAGAAACGACGGATGGCAGACACACCAGCATCACCAACTTAGTCTTGTGTAGGAGTACTAGCAAGATCCGTGCATTAACGGAACATCAAGATGCATTTTTTTATAAAAACACTTGTTGTGATTGAACCTTGCGGGAGTAATTCCATGTGTAAAAACTAATGATATCTCGAGAAATATGAGATAAGGTGAAGAGGAGTTGGGTGTGGTGGTGGTTGGTGGTCGGACTAAGCGGAGGCATGGGGATTGACGACGCCGGCAGTGGCCACTAGGCCAGTTTGTTCTAGAGGCTTCCTTTCTTAATTGCTCAACAATGAGGTTTGTTGGAGATAAGGATGAACGAGGGAAGACCTTGTCTGCAAATGTGGAGAGGGGTACGGGTATCTTTTAGTTTAATTTCTATCCGTCAGATATAGATCAGACGGTTTATATTGCAAGATGGCACACGTACCATCATCACCAACTCGGTTTTTTATAAAAGAAGAAATATAAGTATGGAGATACAAACGTATTATCGATACTTGCTTCCATAAACTAGCATCTACATTCTATTCAACGCCTCGGCATGTGGGGCCTTAGCACAATGACTTCTCAACTGTGTAAAACAAAGATTTTCCCGTCGCCGGCAAGGAGGGGGTGACGGTGGCGCGCTTTTTGGCTTGCTCTAGTCCTAGTAGTCATACTAGGTGGTCTAAGCACGTGTAGATTTATTATTTTTCACATCTCTTGTTCGCCGTACTGCCACGACTATTGATGAGTAGACGGTAAGTTATTCACGGGGAAACCCTTGTTGAGCGTGTTTGCGAGAGAGAGAGAGAGAGAGAGAGAGAGAGAGACAGTGTGCGTGTGCGATATGTTAGAGACTGAGGCAATGATAACAGATTCTTTGTGTCTATGTGTGTGGAGGATAGAGAGAGACATGTACATGGGGCTTTGTGTTGTGTAACGTGGATATACACATACATAATTAGAGAGTGAGTGTGTGAGATACACATGCGGACATGGGGAGAGATGAGGATCCAGATAAATGGGTGTTTGTGCGTGTCTGTGTGTGTTTGTGCACGTGTTTGTGTGTGACATGGAGAGAGTGTATGTGGAGTAGAGAGACCACTGATGATGTAAACCTAGTATAAGGGAAGGGGGAATGGTGTGACATGTGTAGTAGCGAGATAGCACGGGTGCGGGCGGGGGGAGCATACTATTTGGAAGAGACATCGAGTGTGTGTGTGGGAGAGGGGTGTGAGAGCGAGAGAAAGAGAGAGCTAGCGACGGAGAGACAGAGAGAGAGAGAGAGAGAGAGAGAGAGAGGAAGAGAGGGGGCGAGAGGGGTCGTTTGTGTCCATAAATGGTGTATAGATAGGGAGACAATGTTGACGTTGTCCGAAATTGGCCTATGAACGGAGACGCAGGGGAAGAGAGCCATCGTGTGTGTTAGGGACTTCATGAGAGATCTAGAATAGATGGTGTAGAGAACAATGTGCGAAATCGAGAACGATTATACATTGGGGGGCTATGCAAAGAGTCACGACATATATGTATACAGGGAAGGAGCTGGGGCGGGTCCGCATGTGGGAGAGATAGAAACTGGAGAGTGGTGCACAAGGAGACAAAGTGTGCTTGTTTGCAGTGGGGATGGTGTGTGAGGTGAGTGCGCGACAACCACATAACTAGGGAGATAGACGTTTGGGGGCGACGTTTTGTGTGTATGGGAAATATACACTCTACATAGTGCGTGTGCTTGGGTAAGAGAGATAGAGGGAGACCTAGAGAGTGAGGGAAGAGATGTGTGCATGCCTGGGAGACAAAGTGATAGAGACCTATGTTGGGATCTGGACTTTACAAGAGAGAGGGGTGTTAATGTTGTAAGTGCATCTAGTGCCCCTTAGTGATTTTGGTGTATTGAAGACTTATAGGTTAAGGGACTAATGCGTTTATGAGTGTACACAGGTCTATAAGTCTATGAGGAGTTTGATATTTACAGAGAAAGTCGACCCCTAAAAATGAATATCTTTGACTGGAGATTTTGGTATTCCTGACGACTTTCATGAAGACTTTGAAAGTGAAGAAATTGGTGTGTCCGTGAAGACTTGATATTCATGCAAGGAATATGAAGCTTGAAGACTTTCGTTTTCATAGTTTTGTTTTTCTCTTTCTTGAGTCATAGGAAACACCGTACTATTAACGGGGGTCGAGGAAATACTAAGGAAAAATTTCCATGTGATGCTCAACTCAAAATCCTACACCTACCAATCACTTCGAGTGAAGCCATTGGAAATCTGATAGTTCAGTCAATTTCTTCAGTGACAACGACGAAGTTCTTCTGGTCGCTGAGGAATTTGTTCTGACTGAGGAGTTAGGAGTCTGTGAAGGTTTGGAAGTCGCCTGAAGACTTACCACGAGTGATTGGACGAGGTCTGTGTGACCTTAGTTAAAGGAGAATACGGTGAGGACATGGTGTCCTGAGCTGCGTGCTCAGCGACTGGGTGTCCGGGACTGTGTGTCTTCGAGTTTAAATACTCGGCCGCTCCAACCAGACGTACAACTAAGACAGCAGTTGGAACTGGTCTACCAAATCATTGTCTTCACCAACCTTACTGGTTCTATTTCCTCAACTCTTGCATTTCTTCATTACTGTGTTGAGTGATTGTTCATATCTGTGTTTGAAGACGTTGACTGAATACTTTCTCAATTTCCTCAATTCATTTTCTTCAGTCTATTTGTCTTCATCTTGTGTTATCCTGTGTTTACGCTTTCTGTACTCTGTGTTTGTCTTCATTTCATCATGATGACTATGTGTGTATTCTGTCATGCTTACTTCTGAGTACTTATTCCGCTGCAAGTAGTTCTTCGCTAAGGAATTTCCTCACCGGCAAATTCCTCAGTGAAGAATTCATAAAAATCGCCTATTCACCCCCTTCTAGTCGATATAACGCACTTTCAATTGGTATCAGAGCAAGGTACTCCCTTGTTCTGTGTGATTTTGGTTTAACCACCTGGAGTTCTAGTTATGTCGACCGCAGGTATGATCAAGGTCTCTACTGGGTGTCCTACCTTCGATGGCACGGACTACCCCTACTGGAAGAATAAGATGCCAATGCATCTTGAAGCAGTTGACAATGATCTCTGGTACATTGTGGAAAATGGTGTTCCCTCAGTCACACCTTCCCTGAATGCTGCTGATGTGAAGAGATTCAAGCAACTCGATTCTCAAGCGAAGAATATCATATGTGGTCATCTGAGTAAAGGGCAGTATGGTAGAGTGAGTGCTTTGGAAACTGCTAAGCTTATCTGGGATAGGCTCTCCAAAGTAAACGAAGGAGTCTCAACTCAACGTGACTCTCGTGTTGACATTCTTCGCAATCTCTTCAACCGCTTCAAAAGACTCGACAATGAAAATGTTCAGCACACCTTCGATCGCCTCACGGATATCTCAAATGAGCTTCAAGCGCTCGGTGCCACTGACATCACCGACCATGAGGTGGTGAAGAAATTGTTGAGATCACTCGATTCTTCATTTAACACTTTGGCACTGATGATTCAAGAGCGTGCTAATTACAAGTCACTAGATCCTGCTGATATCCTCGAGAGGCTAAATACTCATGAGTTCCAGCTTGCTGAAAAGAGAGATCTCTATGGTTCAAGCTATGGCAAAACACGTGCCCTGAAGGCCAAGGTAGTGTCTGAATCTGAATGTGAAGATTCTGGTAGTAGCCTTGGTGATCCTGAAGAATTGAGCCAGGAGCTAGCACTGCTCGTGAAGAAGTTCCAGAAATTCTCAAGACGTGATCGCTTTGGAAAATCTTCAAGGAGCAGTGACTCCTCATCAAGTGACTATAAGAGAAGGCTATGCCACAAATGCAAGAAGCCTGGTCACTACATTCAAGATTGTCCTCAGTGGGACAAGGAATTAAAGAAGAAGAAATACAAGGATTATAGTTCTGATGATGCCAAGAAGAAGAAGAAATCTTCAAAGTCTTCATCATCAAAATCCTCAAAGTCTTCATCCCACAAGAAGAGTAGCTCCAAGAAGGCTCGGGCATTCATTGGCAAGGAAATGGATTCTAAGGCTGAATCTGAGGATCATGCGGAAGAGGAGGCATCCGAGGAGTCTGAGTCAGGTGTGGCAAGTCTAGCTCTTGCTACCGCATTTGTCAGCAAGTCTATCTTCAACTCTGAAGAAAATGGCAACACCAACAATGCTGATGAAGGCAATGACGACTACACTCCCACCTATTGCTTCATGGCAAAGGCTGCTAAGGTAACTAAATACCCCTCCTCTGAATCAAGTGAGGATGAATCTGATGAAAATCTTAAGCCTAGCTACTCTAAACTTGCTAAGATTGCTGTGAAACTACAAAAGGCTATTGAAAAACTTCAAAACATGCTAGACAAAAGTGATGATACGTTGGGTGATGAAATGGACCGCACTAAAGACTTAACTAAAAATCTTCAGAGACTTCAGTCTAAGTTTGACAAACTTCAAAGTCATCATAAAACTCTCTTATATGATCACGAGAAGCTTTCTTATGAATTTCTTCAAAGAAAGCACGATTTTGAGAAGCTAAGAGTTAGTTATGAAGATCTTCAGAAGGAGTGCGATTCATTACTTGCTCAACAAATCAGCGCTACTCAGGAAGAATTTGACCCTCCATGCTTAAAGTGCATTGAACGTGAATCTGCTAATTCTTCACTTGAATGTTCAAATGCTTCAAATGTTACAAATTCTTCACCTGCCTCTGCTATCACAAATTCCTCATCTGAGGACATTGCTAGTATCACTGACGATGCAGGGCTGAAGGAATTGTATATGACAGGCATGTACAAAAGCCTCAAAGGGCATCAGACTCTTTGTGATGTGCTTAAAAAGCAGATCCTCAATAGAAACCCTAGGAAAGAGGGTATTGCCTTTGAGAGGAAACTCAATGCTGATGGAACATATTGGAAGCCTGAGTAGTACCCCAAAACCTCATGGGTTACTGCAAAGGGACCTCTAGTTGATCCATCTAATTTATCTGGCTTTACATGTGAATCTCCTCATTCTTCTGATGAGTCATTTGACTCCAACTATAAACTGTTCAAAAATCAGAATGGTGAAGTATTTGCTAGATATGTTGGCACTAACTGCAGGAACGGTTCCCCTATGAAGAAAATCTGGGTTCCCAAAAGTTATGTTAAAAGTCTTCAGGTGAATGTCCTCACGACACCACCAGTGAAGAATAGGAACCTGAGATCAAACTCTTTATATGGACCAAATTCTTCATATGGATCCAAGTCCTCATATGGACAAAATTCCTCAGATAGATCAAATTCCTCAAATGGATCAAAGTCCTCATATGAACATCATCATGCTAACTCTTCTGTTTCGCAGGGTAGAGCTAAGGGCTATGAATATGCGCATTATTCTTCAAATCATTATGTTCATAAGTCCTCAAAGAATTTCTCTGCTTATTCATATGCTTACGCTAACCCCTCTTATGTGAAGCGAAGTGGACTAGCTTCTATGCCACCTTTCTCATATGGTGCTCGCAGAGTGATGAATTCTTTGCCACCCCTTTAGATGTGGGTGGTGAAGAAAAATAACTAACTTCTTTTGCAGGGTCAGGTCTCCAGACGTGCTTTAACGTCTGAAGAATTTGCTGGGGGCCTAACAAAATGCCTGACAGGACGTAGGCGAATCATGATGAAATGAACTTTAATTTCACACATCCTCACACTGCTTATCTGTGCTATTGCTTGATGAAATTGAACTGAGGAATTTGACTTTATATTCTTCAGTGATGAAGTATATGAGTTCGTAAGATGCACTAATTCATCTGCAGGATGATCAACCCAAAGCAAACGAGTGGGTCCTCGATAGTGGATGTACAAATCACATGACTGGTGGCAAGAACCTATTGATGGATGCTCCCTTAACACCGTCACATCTGAAGCATATCATCTTCGTTGACAAAGGCAAAAGTCTGCGATCTCAAAGGATCGACACATGGACAAAGTCATGCTTGTCGAGTCCTTAGGATACAACCTCATGTCTGTCTCAATGCTTTGTGATCTCGATATGGTTGTTGTCTTTGGAAGATATCGTTGTGTTGCGATCATGGAAGCTGACCATTCCAAAGTCTTCGAAGGCTTTAGGAGAGGAGATCTGTATATTGTTGATTTCTCTACAGGACCACAACCTGCCGTGTGCTTACTGGCAAAAGCTTCAGAAGGCTGGCTATGGCATCGACGACTTGGTCACGCTTGCGAAGAAGAAGCATGTCATTGGCATTGAGAATGTCAAATTCGTCAAGGATCACTTGTGTGGTGCCTGTGAAACTGGAAAAATGACCAAGGCCAAGCATCCAAGAAAGACTATCATGACCATTACTCGTCCATTCAAATTGCTTCACATGGATCTCTTTGGTCCTAATCATTATTCTGCTGTTTCAAATGATGCATCTCTATATGGATTTGTTATTGTTGATGACTATTCTCGTTACACATGGGTACACATTGTCACTTATAAACATGAAGTGCAGGAAATCTTCAAACGATTTTCCTCGAGGGCTTCGACCAACTTTGGTGTGAAGATCAAGCACATCAGAACTGACAATGGGACTGAGTTCAAGAGTTCCGGTCTTGATGGCTATCTTGATGAACTTGGTATTACTCATGAGTTATCTGCTCCTTATACTCTTCAGCAGAATGGCGTCGTGGAGCGCAAGAACAGAACCCTCACTGAAATGGCTCGCACTATGCTTGATGAATACAAGACGCCTCGTTGTTTCTGGATTGAGGCAATTGTAACTGCATGCCACGTCATCAATCGGCACCTGAGGATTCTATCAAGTTCAAAGCTACTGCGGATGTCATTCTTACCGAAGAATCTACTAAAGAATTCATTCCAGAACGCGAAGATCGTCGAGCTAATGCACCTGAGGAAAATGCTGAAGAAAATGGTGCTGAAGAAAATGCTGATCAAGTTCCTCGACGACAACCAGCTCATCCTCGCGTTGCAAAAGAAGTGCAAGTTGAAAAGATCATCGATGACATTGAAGCACCAGGTCCTCTCACCCGCTCAAAAGCTTCAAATTTATCTAATTTTTGTGGGCACTATGCTTTTGTCTCCATCATAGAGCCCACTAAGGTAGATGAAGCATTTCTAGAGCCTAAGTGGATTCAGGCCATGCAAGAAGAATTACATCAGTTCGAGCTCAACAATGTCTGGGAACTGGTCAAACGTCCAAATCCTCGCAAGCATAATATCATTGGCACAAAGTGGATCTACCACAACAAGCAAGATGAAAATGGCCTTGTGGTGAGGAATAAGGCACGACTTGTAGCTCAAGGCTACAAACAGGTTGAAGGAATTGATTTCGATGAAACTTTTGCACCTGTTGCTAGACTTGAGGCTATTCGCATATTACTTGCTTATGCTAACCATCATAATATCACTTTATATCAAATGGATGTGAAAAGTGCATTCCTCAATGGTAAGCTTGAGGAAGAAGTATATGTTGCTCAACCCCCAGGTTTTGAAGATCCAAAGAATCCTGACAAAGTCTTCAGACTCAACAAGGCCCTCTATGGCCTCAAGCAGGCCCCTCGGGCGTGGTATGATACTTTGAAGGAATTCTTCGTGAAGAATGGCTTCACACCCGGTTCATTCGACCCTACTCTCTTTACTAAATCTTATGATGGTGAACTGTTTGTGTGCCAAATATACGTTGATGATATTATCTTTGGCTATACTGACCAACGTTATAGTGATGAATTTGCCTATATGATGAGTGAAGAATATCAAATGTCTATTATGGGAGAGTTGAAATTCTTCTTAGATCTTAAAATTCGTCAATAGCACAATGGCATATTCATATCTTAGGAGAAATACCTCAAGGATGTTCTTAGGAAATTCAGCATGCAAGATTGCAAAGGAGTCAAAATTCCTATGCCCACAAATGGCCATCTATGCGCTGACGAAAATGGTATTGACTTCGATCACAAGGTATACCGCTCCATGATTGGTTCTTTATTGTACTTATGTGCATCTAGGCCAGACATAATGCTTAGTGTTTGCATGTGTGCCCGATTTCAAGCTACACCGAAGGAATCACACCATAAGGCTGTGAAGCATATTCTTTGATATCTAGCTCACACACCAACACTAGGACTATGGTACCCCAAGGGCTCCACTTTTGATCTCATTGGATATTCTGACTCTGACTATGCTGGTGATAGTGTGGACCGCAAGTCAACATCTGGTACTTGTCATTTCCTCGGACGATCTTTGGTCTGTTGGTCCTCGAAGAAACAGAACTGCGTATCACTGTCTACTGCGGAAGCTGAGTACATTGTTGCTGGTTCTTGTTGTGCCCAATTGCTGTGGATGAAGCAAACTCTCAAGGACTACGGCATCAACATGAAGAATGTGCCTCTCTACTGTGACAATGAGAGTGCCATCAAGATTGCTCACAACCTAGTTCAGCAATCGAAGACAAAGCACATTCAGATTCGTGATCATTTTCTTCGCGATCATGTGTTGAAGGGCAACATCTTTATTGATCATGTGAAGACTAAAGAACAGCTAGCCGATATCTTCACAAAGCCCCTGGATTAGAAGAGATTTAGCAAGTTGCGCTGTGAGCTAAATATCTTGGAGTCTTCGAATGTTCTTTGAAAAAGGACACTCATCCTAACACTTATGAAAAATTGATAACTTAGATGTGCAACACATGAAGATACGTTTTTCTTCAATCAATGAAGAATCATAGTCTAAGTGTGAAGAAATTAATGAAGAATTTGATTCTCAGAACCCTACGACAATTGTACGCGGTGTCTGAAATCATCATTCTTATACGGTGGGTCACGCCACCACCAATGTTGAAAATCTTTATTTTTGAAATTCCTCACTTTTGAAATTCTTCAGTTTTTCAAATTCTTCAACTTTGCAAAATCTTCACTATTTCCGTCGTTTTTTTTCTTCATTGGCTACATATATTTATATGAGTTTATGTCCTATACAGCATTCACTTATGGCTAATTCTTCAAGTTGCATTTTCTGCTAAGTGAATGTGATCGGACCCTTTCCCCTCTATGCTATACTCAACCCAATCTATTCACAAATTCTTCATGTGCGTTCTATTTGAAACTCGTTCAAAATCTTCACTGTGTCCTTGTCAGCTGAAGAAATTGCGAATGAAACTTATAATCTTATCTTATCCAAAATTTTGGTTTTGCCGCTCAAACCATCCCGTATCCCACGATAGAATTATCTATTCACCCACGATCTAACACGATCTCCACTTTTCTGTACATGGGTGACACATGTCAAGCGAATGAGAAGGGTCAGGGGCACGTTCATCCTAAATCTTTGGGCAAACAGTCTTTCACTACGAATATAAATACCCCCTGTCGGTGTACTAGAGTAGGGGTGCCCTAGTATCCCGAAATCGTGCACGGGCAGTCGCAGCGCCCCGCGGCAAGGCTTGCCGGGTGACCGCCAAGACCCTCCGTGGCTCCCTTGAAGGCCATTCAAGAACAAAGTACCCAAACCAAGGCCCCGGCAAGAGGAGCTTGCCGGGAAGGCCGACCAAGGCCCCGGCGAGAGGAGCTTGCCGGGAAGAGACAAGACCCCGGCAAGAGGAGCTTGCCGGGAAGGCCACTCAAGGCATACCAAGAAAGGTTTGCCGCGACACGCCCTGCATCCCGTCAAGGCCCGGTGAGCGACAAGCTCCCAAACACGACAAGACGACGACGGCGGCAAGGAGCTTGCCGCGGGAAACCACCACTTCGTGCCCGCGCTCCAGCACACCTGCTAACGTGTTGCTCTAGGACTCTCCCAAGCACACGTGGCAGGAGGCTGTGCAGCTAGGGGTGCGAGGTGGCAAGCGGAGATGAAGAGAAGGCCATCGTGGCAAACGGTGGCGCTCCTAACGGTCACTTTTTTCACTGTTTAGGCAACTCAGACAGGCATTTAATGCCCTTGTCCCCTGCCGTCAGAGTTAGGTAGGGTGCACTGTATCCACAGTAGCGGTAGCTGCACCTACCGCATCCTTTTCCATTTTTACCCTTCTTGTCTACGTTGCCACCTGTCGGTGACCCCTTGAAAGTATAAAAGGAGGCCCAAGCGCAACGTAAAAGGGGTTGGGAGGTTCGGCCGGCTCGTCTCATCCAGAAGCACCAAGAACACTCTCTTGCTCAGTCTGGCAGCGTCCATCGCTCCTGAGCAAGAATCCAATATACACAAACAAGCAGCAGTAGGGTTTTACGCATCCGTGTGGCCCGAAGCTGGGTAAAAACCGCTCGCGTGTACCGCCTCGATCCGCTCTTTGTGCGGCCTCCGCCCCCCACCGAACCGAAAGGGGCCCTGTCCCCATAGGTGTTGGTGGAATCAGCCTCCCCGACATCTCTGGTGCGCCAGGTAGGGGGCGTCGAGATCGTGCGAACCCGATCCGGCGTGCACGCGAGCTAAATATTCATCGTCTTCACCGACATGCCACCGAAGAAGAAGGCTTCGGGGGCAACAGCCCCGTCTGCGTCGCTTCCACCACCTCCGGAGCAGGCGGACGGTGGAGTGGACGTCGGCGGAAGAATGGACATCGACGAGGGTGCCCACAGCGCTACCAAGTCCAAGGACAAGGCCGCGCAGACCTCGGCATCCATACGCCCAACGCGCCCATCTCAGGAAGGGCGGGACCAGCAGCGTCATAGCGTTCGCAGCACCATACGTCCGCTGGCCCAAGATCAAGCTGGTGGTTCGCGTGGCGTTCAAGACCAGCATGCACACCAGCATGCTGGCCCCAGTGAGGTGCGGTCGCCTGGACGGGACACTTCTCCTTCTAACTTGGTTAGGAGTCCGAGCATGTCCCGCTCCTCGCATCGTTCGCCTCTGCTGCCCACCACGCCGGCGGAAGCCTTGGCGCGGGCCCAGCTACTCCTGGATTACCCTCCGACAGCGGACAAGACCGACGAATGGAGGGCCACTATCCAGAGCCTCATAGGCTTCGCCAACGGCGACACTGCGCGGCAACCAAGCACCTCGCTGCCAAGGCAGGACAGCCGGACGCGAGCCGATGGCAACAAGGCCGGGGGAGGTGCGACTTCCACGCACTCTCCACTACGAAGGCCAAAGTCGCCGACTCGCCGGGTCCACCCCGACAGCGGCTCCACCGCGTCGTCGGACCCACGAGCTCGTCGCGACCAGCACCAAGTTCTTCATGAACGACAACAAGAAGACGCTCGAACCTGCATCGAGCGCCGAAGAGAAGCGCGACGTCAATCCGACAAGAACGCTGGGCCCTCTGTTGACATGCATGCGCCAGGGGAACCAGGCGATCTGCCGTACGCAGTAGGTTGTTCTGCGTTCACCCGTGAGCTGCGGCAAGTCCAGTGGCCCAGCACAAAGAATTTCAAACCATACGTACCAGAGTAGTACGATGGCAAGACGCATCCGTCGGAGTTTCTCAGCATCTACACCATCGCGGTGCAGGCTGCCGGGGGACGGGATGACAAGATCCTTGCCAACTACTTCCCGCTGGTACTCAAGCCCAATGTCAGATCCTGGCTCATGCACTTGCCGGACAACTCCATATCCTCCTGGGCTGATCTGTGCCATCAGTTTGTCGCCGCCTTTACAGGCGGCCACAAGCCACATGGCCAAGAAAGCGATCTTCATCTGCTCGCCCAGAAGGAAGGAGAGCCACTGCGCGAGTACATTCAGAGATTCAGCCGTCTACAGCACAACATCCCAGGCGTCCACCCCGCCGCGATCATCAGCGCGTTCCATCAGAACGTGCAAAACCGAAGGATGAGGGAGGAGATGGCGATGTGTAAGATTAGAGACGTCAGCGAGCTTTACGCCCAGGCCGACAAGTGTGCACGCGCTGAAGAGTTGAGGAGGCTCCCCGGAGAGGATACAGGAGCAGGAGGATCTGACAGTGAGGATGCCGCCCCGACAAGGAAAGGCCGGCGGCGGAACAACAGAAGGAAAAAGGGCAAGGAAGTGCTAGCTGCCGAGCAGACCGGCAACGAAGGTGGCGCCAAGGAAGCTAAAGCTGGTGGCTCCGACAAGGAGGCCCAGCCTGTGGCGGCCGCCGACAAGCAGGACGGCTCCGGCAAGCAGTATTGTAAGATCCACCGCACCAGGGGTCACGATCTCCAGAATTGCAAGAAGGTTGAGCAGCTCGTTGAGCTACAGAAAGCTGAGTACGAGCGGCGCGACAAGGAGAAGGCCCAGGAAGGAACTGGTGGATCCGGCAAGAAAGGCCCCGGCCGGGGAGAACGCCGCGGCAAGGCCAAGCAGCGGCAAGGAGACAGACCTCCCCGCGGCCGCGACAAGGATGAAGATGACGACGATGACGAAGACATGGATGATGACGAGGCCGACGAGCAGGAATTTCAGAAAGCCACAGAGGTCCTGTGCGTTGACGGTGGTGCTTCTCTGCATACTTCGCACCGCCAACTCAAGCGGTGGATGCGGGAAGTGAATGCAGCAGAGCCATCCTTAGAGTCACGCGAGCCTCTGAAATGGTCCAGCACGCCTATCATCTTCGACATTGAGGATCACCTTGATCGCATAACTGCGGTCGGGTGCTTGCCGATGTTGGTTTCACCAACTATCCGCAACCTCAAGGTCACGAAGATGCTAGTTGACGGCGGGGCCGGCTTGAATCTGATCTCCTCCGCGGTCCTTCAGAAACTCCAGATCCCTGACAGCGAGCTCGAGGAGACTGGCACATTCCAAGGAATCAGCCCGGGAAGAAGCAAGCCGAAGGGAAAGATCACGCTGCCGGTCACATTTGGCAGCGAGATGAACTTCAGAACTGAGAGGGTCACATTTGACGTTGCCGATTTTCCATTACCCTACAATGGGATCCTTGGCCGTCCAGCGCTCGCCAAGTTTATGGCAGCCTCTCACTATGCATACAACATGCTCAAGATGCCAGGTCCGATAAGTGTCATCTCTGTCCCCGGCGACAAGAAGGATGCCCTTATCTGCGCCGACAAAATCCACCGGGAAGCAGCAGCCGCAGTTGATCACAACATACTTGCCGCTGAAGCTCCCGGGGGGGGGGGGAAGAAGAAGACAAAGTCCGGCAAGAGCTCTGATGCCCACTCCGGCAAGCGCACCTCTTCGGAGTGCTGCGCTACCGTTGAGAACGCACCATCGAGCTCCACCGGCAAGTGCAAGAAGACGATGGCAGCTCCACCCGAGACCAAGAAGGTGCCCGCCAAGAAGGACGGCACTGGTGGTACCTTCACCATCAGTGCCACGCTTGACCCCAAATAGGAAAGCGTGCTCGTTGCTTTCCTGTGGGCGAATGTCGACGTGTTTGCATGGCAACCATCTGATATCCCTGGTGTTCCCAGGAAAGTAATCGAGCACCACCTTGCCGTCTGTCCTCATGCGCGGCCCGTCAAGCAGAGAGTCAGGAAGCAAGCGGTGGAGCGCCAAGAGTTCATTGCAGAAGAGATCAAGAAATTGGAAGCAGCAGGCCTTGTCAAAGGAGTGCTTCATCCCACGTGGTTGGCCAATCCTGTAGTCGTGCGCAAGGCGAACGGGAAATGGAGGCTTTGTATAGACTTCACTGATGTCAATAAAGCTTGTCCCAAAGATCCATTTCCCTTGCCGCACATCGACCAGATTGTTGACTCCACAGCTGGATGTGATTTTCTTTCATTTCTTGATGCATACTCAGGATACCATCAAATCTTCATGGCAGAAGAAGATGAGGAAAAAACCGCATTTATCACCCCTTGCGGCACATACTGTTTTGTACGGATGCCCTTTGGGTTGAAGAATGCTGGTTCAACATTTGCAAGGGTAGTCCATGTCGCTTTTGAGACACAGATACATAGAAATGTGGAAGCCTACATGGATGATATAGTGGTCAAGAGGAAGGACAAGGCTACCCTGATCCAAGATTTAGAAGAAACTTTTGCAAATCTGCGCAAGATCAACCTCAAGCTCAACCCCGAGAAGTGCATGTTTGGAGTCCCTTCCGGCAAGCTTCTCGAGGTCTTTGTGTCTCAGCGGGGAATTGAAGCCAACCCCGACAAGATCAAGGCCATCGAGCAGATTGAAGCACCGAAGCGCATCAAGGATGTGCGAAGGCTTGCCGGTTGCGTGGCTGCTCTCAACAGGTTTATCTCTAAGTCTGCTGAGCGCGCCCTGCCGTTTTTCAAAATATTGAAAAAGGCAGGTCCAATGAAATGGACTCCGGAAGCGGAGGCCGCGCTGCAGGACTTGAAGAGGTACCTGTCCTCCACTCCAATACTTGTCGCACCTAAGCCACAAGAGAAGTTGCTGCTGTACCTAGCGGCAACCAATCAAGTGGTTAGTGCTGCGTTAGTAGCGGAGAGGGAGGCGGATGATGAGCCAGCAACCGCGACAAGTGAATCCAGCGACAAGCAGGGGGCTTCTCCGACAAGCTCTGGTCCCGACAAAGTTGAATCTGCGCAGACGTGCAAGGAGGTGCAGAAGAAGATGGTGCAGCGCCCAGTTTACTTTGTCAGCTCCCTTCTCCAGGGGGCTAGGTCGAGGTACTCTAGTGTGCAAAAATTGCTTTTCGGCCTTCTCATGGCCTCGAGACAGCTGCGCCATTACTTCCAGGCACATGAGATAACAGTTGTCACTCGCTTTCCGCTGAAGAGGATACTGCAAAATCCAGAAGCAACAGGCAGGATTGTCGAGTGGGCATTGGAACTATCAAGCTTTGGCCTCAAGTTTGAGAGCACTGCAACGATCCAAAGCAGGGCATTGGCAGAGTTCATAGCAGAGTGGACGCCAACTCCAGATGAAGAAATTCCAGAGACGAGCATCCCCGTCAAGGAGACAAGCAAAGAGTGGCTGATGTACTTTGATGGTGCCTTCTCGCTGCAAGGCGCCGGTGTTGGCGTGCTGCTTATCGCACCCACCGGAGAGCACCTCAAGTACGTAGTCCAGATTCACTTTCCCAAGGAGCAAGCAACGAAAAATACTGCAGAGTATGAGGGTTTGCTTGCCGGCCTCAGAATCGCAGCCGACCTTGGGATCAAGAAACTCATTGTAAGGGGTGACTCGTAGCTCGTCGTCCGCCAAGTGAACAAGATCTACCAGAGTCCATTGATGGAAGCTTATGTTGATGAAGTGAGAAAGTTAGAAGAACACTTTGACGGCCTGCAAATGGAACACGTTCCACGGGCTCAGAACGACATTGCTGATGACCTGTCAAAGTGCGCTGCACTAAAGTTGCCTGTGGAACCAGGGATCTTTGTGCTCAAGCTGACTCAACCATCCATGACACCATCAACTGGACAGAATAAGAAGAGGAAGTTGGTTTCTGGTGACTACTTTCCGGCAGAGCTTCCCGAAGCCGCCGCTAAGAAGGTCCCCAAGATCGACGCCAAGAGTGCTGAGGAGCAGTCTGCTCCGGCGAACCTCTTGGTTTGTTCCGTTGAAGCAAACGCTCCCGACAAGTTTTGCTCCGGCAAGCTTGCCGGGGAATATCACGCTCCGGCCGAACCGCAGGTTCTTGCCGTAGAAGCGGATGTTCCCGCAGCGATAGATACGCCTTGTTGTCGAGCCACAAGCTCCAGCATGGGCGCAGCAGATTGTCCATTTCCTTCAGACAGGAGAGCTTCCCGAAGAGCAAGAAGAAGCTGAAAGAGTAGCCCGGCAGTCAAGTATGTACAAGTTTGTCGACAACACACTATACAGAATAAGACTCAACGGTGTGAAATTGAAGTGCATTCGCCGGGAAGATGGACAACAGCTGTTGGCAGAGATACATGGAGGCATATGTGGTCACCACATTGGCGCAAGAGCACTTGCCGGCAAAGCATTCCAACAAGGCTTCTTCTGGCCGACAGCCCTCCAGGATGCAACTGCACAAGTAACCAAGTGTGAAGCGTGCCAGTTCCATTCCAAGCAGATACACCAGCCAGCTCAAGCTCTCCAGACGATCCCTTTATCCTGGCCATTTTTGGTCTGGGGGCTCGACATCCTCGGCCCCTTTCCCCGAGCTGTCGGGGGCTTTGAGTACTTGTACGTTGCAATCGACAAATTCACAAAGTGGCCGGAGGTGGAAGCGGTGAGGAAGGTGACAGCACAGTCAGCAGTCAAGTTCTTCAGGTCGATTGTTTGCCGTTTCGGAATCCCTAATAGGATCATCACCGACAACGGCACGCAATTCACGAGCCGCACCTTCATGCAGTATGTCCAAGATCTTGGCGCCAAGGTCTGCTTCGCTTCTATTGCTCATCCGAGAAGCAACGGTTAAACGAAGAGGGCGAATGCTGAAGTGCTGCGCGGGCTCAAGACCAGAACTTTCGACAGGCTGCACAAGTGCGGAAAGAACTGGATTGAGGAGCTGCCGGTGGTTCTTTGGTTGATCAGGACGACGCCAAATCGAGCCACTGGCCAGACACCTTTCGCTCTAGTCTATGGAGAAGAGGCAGTTCTCCCCACGGAACTCGTTTACGGGTCACCTCAAGTGCTCGCTTATGATGAGCTCGAGCAAGAGCAGCTGCGACAAGATGACGCGCTGCTCCTTGAGGAAGACCGTCTCCAGGCTGCTATGCGAGCCGCTCGCTACCAGCAAGCTTTGCGTCGCTACCATAGCTGCAAAGTTAAAGCCAGGAGCTTCGAGGAAGGCGACCTTGTTCTTCGGCGCGTTCAGTCCGCCAAGAATTCCAACAAGTTGACGCCGAAGTGGGAAGGTCCTTATCGGGTGAAACGAGTCACTAGGCCCAGCGCTGTCCGCCTTGAGACCGAAGATGGCACTCCGGTGAGCAACTCCTGGAACATTGAACATCTTCGTAAGTTTTACCCATAAGGCGCGGTTGCCGGAAGCTTTTCCGGCAACCACCTTTTGTACAAGTCTTGCCGCTGTTGCATGTAATCCTTTGTACAAAGCCGGGCGCAGACCCCGTGCACCAGTAAAGCTCGTGTGCCTCGCACATCTTGTCAGTTTTTTATGCTATAATCCTTTTTCGCATATGTTGTCTGACACTTTGTGCAGCACTAGACCCCAGTAAGCAATAACGAGCCCAAGGCTCCATATCATTACTTTATTTCTCTGTTTCTTTCTCAAAAGAAGGAAGCTTCCCTCGCCCACAAGGTTACCGGGGGGGAAGGAGAAGATAATGGTGTGGACCAGGCCGTTCAAGAAAGTTTCTCCTTGCTGGGAAGTAGACGACAAAAAAGCTAAGTTGCTATAGGTTGAGCAATCAGTTTTTTAAGTTTTTGAGTTATTTTCCTTGAACGACCGTGCTTTGTCTGGAAAACCTGTGCGCGGAGGAACCAACTCGTAGCTAGTTGCGCCTTTACTTTGTTTCGAGTCCGCTCAACAACTTAAGTGAGCTGCTAGCGCCCCTACTTTGCTTCGAGTCCGCTCAGCAACTTAAGAGAGCCGCTAGCGCCCTTACTTTGTTTCGAGTCCGCTCAACAACTTAAGTGAGCTGCAACTAGTTGCGACAAGGTTGCTTGTCAGTAGCGACCTCGCCAGCAGGCTGCTGAAGTTCCGCACTCGGCGCTCGCGGCAAGGGTGCCTGTGCCGGCAAGTTTCCCTAGAAAGCGTAGGGCAGAACCATACAAAGCCAAGAGTCGAGTAAAGGAAGTAACACAGCAATTTTTTGCCTAAGATAGAGTTATATTACAAAAATAACTTGTCGCGCCTCTAATAAAGTGTTCCCATGACATGACTGGCGGCGACAAGAGAAGAAGAAAACGGACGGCACCTGGGCCCCGGCAAGCCAGTATCGCTGGGGGCTGCGAGTGCCAAGAATCGTCCACGGCAAACCAGAGTTGCCGGGGGCTGCAATATCAGATAAGTCTTTCATCCCTCATCATGCATCCTCTTATGGACTGGGGAATGCGAAACCGCGTTTCTTCCCGAAAACTGCCGTGCTCCCTCAACTCTAGGCCCTGGGGCTCGTTCCCGGGGCCAAGTTTGGTCGTAGTCGCGGCAGCAAAGGGATGAAACGAGGAGACCGCACCCACCTCGTTCCCGCCTCCGTCAAAGGCGTGAGAAAGGTCGAGCGACGTGGGAAGGCGGTGGGGCTTGTTGCCGGGAGATGAAATGTCTGTCCGAGGGACACCAAGGATTTGCTCCTTGGCGTGGGTTCAACTCACGAGACAAATAACCCGGCAAGCATCCCCTTTTCATTAAAAAACATCCCACTCAGGTACAGTCCATAGAGGATGAAAAACATGAAAGAGAGGATTACAAGTTCTAGATACAGCTAAGGCCCGAAGGCTTACAAATTAAAAAGATAAGATGCCCGTAATCCCTTTCCTGTCCCTCGCTTCAGGAGGCAGGTCAAGGAGGCGAAAAGGGCAAAAGGAGCGCCTAGGCGAGCTACGGGTGCCAGAAGACACCAAGAGAACATCCCGGGGGCCGTCCGAAGGCTGGACGGCGATGGCGGCGCCGGAAGCGGGGCTCGAAGACGGGGCGGCAGGACGTCAGCACGCTGTCAAGGGCACCACGCCCTCGTACTCCGACCTGACGGCCTTGTCGCCAGCCCTCTTCCCCTTTCGCAGCCTGCCTACGCCAGCCGCCCAAGGAGACGACCCCGGGGAGTTCAAGGAGCCGGCGACACGGATGATGGGGCCGCCGGTGCCGCGCGAAGCGGCGCCCGACGCCTAGTCGGACCCGCCACCCCGCCGCCCGCTACCCTCGTCGTTGCTGTCGCTCTCCTCCTCGTCACTCTCGCTCGAGGAGGAGCCTTCGCTGTCGGAGGAGCTGTCCACGCAGCACTTCGCCCGAGTGCCGAAGCACCCGAAGACCTTGATGGAGAGGAGATCGCCTTCCATCAACTTAAAATGGAGGGTAAACCCCTCCATCAAGCTGTGGATGCGGGCGAACATCTTCCACCCTCGATCAAGATACATCACATTAGGGGCTGGGAATACAACACGGACTCGCGTGCTGCTGATCCCACAGCCCCTCATGTGCAGTCTCAGTGTCTCGGGCGGGTCCAACTCCATCGCGCACGCAAACGGAGCTGGAAGCCGGAGGCGACGACGAGGCGCCCGGCGCAGCCTGACGAAGAACTCGCAAGGGTCGTCCCCTATATGGACCGCCGTGGGAGGAGGAGCCGCCGGCGGAGGTGAAGCTGACGCGCCGCCCCGTCCGCCTCTTCCCCGAGCGCCTCGACCTCGTCCTCGACCTCGTCCGCGACCTCGCCCCCTCCCTCTTCCCCTCATGGCTGGCTCTACCACCACGGGTGCGGAAGATGGAGAGATGCGCTGTCTGGCGACGACCCTCGCCGCCACCGATGAAGGGTCTGGTTTCCCTTTCTCCATGGCGAATGGGAGAAGGGGGAGCATAAGATGAAGAAAGGAGGAGATGAGAGAGTGCGGGTTTCTGCGCTCCCCTCCTGCTCTTTATAAAGGAGCGAGGTGGGGGCTCGGCCGCCCCGCTCAGCGAATCAAGGCACGGGAAGAGCAGGGAGTCGAGGCCAACCCGCTGCCTCTGCTCGCGACGGCCCAGTTTCCCACTCCCACCGTCCGCGACCCCAAGCGCATGGGAGCTGCGTGGCGAAGATGCAGAACCAAGGCGATGGGTGAGGCGGCCTCGCTCCGCCCCGTGATCACGGGGAGTGGGCGTCCCAAAAACCGCGCACCGACCCCATCCAATAAATGCACCACGCCCCCACGCCTACCTCCGTTTAGGGAGGAGGGCGTGAACCGTCCCCATCATCGTGGCCTGACGCATGCTCGAGGGGCTTAGCCTCGTGCACACCGCCCGCGTCACCCACGACGCCGCGTTTGACGCGTGCCATTCTGGGCGTGCGCGGTGGGAGCGGAGAGATATGCGGCGTGACCTAGGCCACGCGTGCCCGTGCACTGTTTTGGGCTTGGCCCAACAGCGCTCGGCACCGTGTATGGCCCAGGCCCGGGGGCTCCTGTCGATGTACTAGAGTAGGGGTACCCTAGTATCCCGAACTCGTGCACGGGCAATCGCAGCGCCCCGCGGCAAGGCTTGCCGGGTGACCGCCAAGGCCCTCCGTGGCTCCCTTGAAAACCATTCAAGAACAAAGTACCCAAACCAAGGCCCCGACAAGAGGAGCTTGCCGGGAAGGCCGACCAAGGCCCCGGCGAGAGGAGCTTGCCGGGAAGAGACAAGACCCCGGCAAGAGGAGCTTGCCGGGAAGGCCACTCAAGGCATACCAAGAAAGCTTGCCGCGACATGCCCTGCGTCCCGGCAAGGCCCGGTGAGCGACAAGCTCCCAAACACGACAAGACGACGACCGCGGCAAGGAGCTTGCCGCGGGAAACCCCCACTTCGTGCCCGCGCTCCAGCACACCTGCTAACGTGTCGCTCTAGGACTCTCCCAAGCACACGTGGCAGGAGGCTGTGCAGCTAGGGGTGCGAGGTGGCAAGCGGAGATGAAGAGAAGGCCATCGTGGCAAATGGTGGCGCTCCTAACGGTCACTTTTTGCACTGTTTAGGCAACTCAGACAGGCATTTAATGCCCTTGTCCCCTGCCGTCAGAGTTAGGTAGGGTGCACTGTATCCACAGTAGCGGTAGCTGCACCTACCACATCCTTTTCCATTTTTACCCTTCTTGTCTACGTTGCCACCTGTCGGTGACCCCTTGAAAGTATAAAAGGAGGCCCAAGCGCAACGTAGAAGGGGTTGGGAGGTTCGGCCGACTCGGCTCATCCGGAAGCACCAAGAACACTCTCACGCTCAGTCTGGCAGCGTCCATCGCTCCTGAGCAAGAATCCAATATACACAAACAAGCAGCAGTAGGGTTTTACGCATCCGTGCGGCCCGAAGCTGGGTAAAAACCGCTCGCGTGTACCGCCTCGATCCGCTCTTTGTGCGGCCTCCGCCCCCCACCGAACCGAAAGGGGCCCTGTCCCCATAGGTGTTGGTGGAATCAGCCTCCCCGACACCCCCCTCACCCCTTCCTCACTTCCTTTACTCCGCCCGATCGCTCTCTCTCTCACTCGAGCTTCTCAAACCCTAGCACCGCTGCTACTCCATCGTCGCCGGTGAGGAAGAGCTTCACTACCTCGACCTCGTCGCCGTCGTACTCGCGCCGGCCGTGGAAATCTTCACTCCGCCACCGCCGTAGATGTCTTCCTCCGCCAAGTTAGGGCGTGGAAGATCTGAACTGACGAGCTTCAAATCTACACTTCTCAGTTCGTCGTGTTCTTCATCAAGGGTAATTAAAAGTTACTTTTACTGCCCTCTTTGATTCAAATTTTCTCAACAAAATCTTCAAAGGTGTTTTATTCTTCAAATCCTCACACACAAAACACCTCACTAGTCATCTGCTCTTGATTCGTTTCTCTAAGCATCATTTTTCTTCAAGATCCCTCAATTGTGTGGATCCTCAATCTATACAACTCTGGAACCTAAGACAAAGAACGCTTAGTGAAATTCTTCAAGGCTCATCTGGTCAAATTCCTCAAACTTGTTCTTGTTGAAAACCTTCTGGGAACGCATATGACCTCTTCAAATTCCTCGCAACTATACTCTGTTCACAGGTACTCATGGCCGCTGCTGAATCACTAGGTTCTCATCAACTTAACTCATTTGCAGCGTTCCTCGAAGAAAAGTTGCATACTTCTTTAGAGAATTCGATTGTTCAAATCCCTCAACTGAATAATATGGCAGACGGTAAGAAACCATAGAAAGGAGGAAAGAGGCCTGAGGTCATGACTGCTTTTGAAATACCTGAGGACATCTATGCTGACTATTGCACACCTGATGAGGCTAAGTTCGGAAAGGAGAACAAAAATCAGCACAAGGTTCGCATACAGAGGATTGAAAGGAGATGGGCAAGAGAATGGAGGGAGTACAGATATGTAACTCCAAAGTATATGAAGAAATTTGCACTAAATCCTCCATGCCCAAGAGCTCCATTGGCACCTGGCCAAGAAGCTGACCACACCAGCATCAAGCGTGGTGAGGATTTCCCTGAAGAATGGGCCAAACGCCAAGCCAAGTTGGCAAGACAAGCCAAAGAAGCAGTGAGGAAATTCAATAAAGACTCTGCTACTGCTGCTGCCACTGAGGCCTCTGTCAGGCCTAGAAAATAAATGGCAAACAAGCCCGCTCACAAGCCAAGTGCTTCACGAACTGTGCCGTCACGGCCAAGTTCCTCAACAATGCCCTCACGGCCAGAATCTTCAAAGCCCTCACGGCCAGATTCTTCAAAGCCCTCACGGCCAGTTTCTCATGCTGCTCCTGCTCCTCCAAAGTCCTCAGCTCCTCCCCCAAAGTCCTCAGTTGCTCCGGCAAAGTCCTCAACACATGTACATCTGGCAACGTGCCAAAGGACTGCAGGCATCTCAATTGCCTCTGGTGTCTCAGTGAGTTCCTCAGCTGCACAAAACTCTTCATCAGGCCCCACTCTGCTGAAGACAAAGGCAACAACTGGTCAAGGTCCTCGGCCAAATCTGAAGAAGAAACAGGTTTCCTTCCAAGTGCCATCTGACAATGAAGCTGATGATGATGAACTTGCAGAAATCATCAGAGACAGGCAAGAAAGGGCCGCTAGAGCCAAAGGCACAAATGTGCCACTGCTTTTGGATCCAAAGGCGATCCTCGACTACATTGATCTCTGGCACAAGGACCCAAACATTCCTATGCCTGATTTTCATTTGACTCCTGGCCAAAGTCACATGCTGACCCATTTCATCACTGACGAGAAATGGAAATTTGAGATGGCTAGACAAATCAAGAAGGCTCAGTTCAGGAAAGAGAAGTTCCTGAGGAAACGTTGTCAAAATGACAACTGATGAACTCCTCAAGATCCAGTCTGAAATCAAAGCCCTCAGCGATGATTTCAATGCTTATTATGCTGATTGGCAAGGAGCCAAAGTCAGGTTTGTTAAACTGAATGAGAAGTTCACCAATGTTGCAGCCCCATCGCAACAAGAAATTCCTCAAGATGAAGTTTCTACTCAGCAAACTGAAGAACATGCCAGCACCGCTGATGACTTTTTGGCTGCTAATGAAAATGCTAGTTCCAGGGCTGATGACTCCATTCCAGCCGCTGAAGACATTGCAAGGGCATCCACTAGTGGTGCGCCTGAAGAAAATCAAGAAGTCAGGGCAACTGCATCAGTTGCGCCTGAGGAAATTCAAACAGATTCCTTAGCTCCTCCTGCGCCTACACCAACTCCTACCCTTCCATCTACATCAGATGTGAGGAAGACCAAGGCTGCAGAGAGAGTTGCAGTAAAGAAAATGAAAGCATCATCTGCTTCAGATTCTTTAGCTCGAAAGAAAATGAAGCCTATGACCAGCTCACTTGAAATTCCAATTGATGTTGTTCCGACTTCCACCATGCCATCAAAGGACCTTGTTCCTTTTGGTGAAGAATATGTGATCCCTAGCGGATCTGATGAAGAAAATCATTCTGCTGCTTCGTCAGAGCAGATTGATGAAGAAATTGAATTGGATGTGATCCCTTCAACGCCTGTTGCTTCCTTGCCAATGCCTCAGTTCACAGCTGAAGAGGCTGGCGTTGAAGAAATTTAAGATGAAGACGTGGATATTGGATGCACTATGCCTGTGATGAATGATGACTCTTGGGAAAGTCAACATCCCAATTCTCCACTCTTCACCCCAATACAACAAATACCTCAGTCCCCTGCACCAACCGTTCAAATGGGCTCTGAAGAAACTCATCCTACCTCGTCTATGCATGAAGAGATTCCAGCCACTAGTGCTGAAGAAACTGCTGCTGCTGATCCTTTGAACACGCAGACTGCCTCTGAAGAGGAAACAAAAATTCCTTAGCCCGAAGAACTGGAGATTGCGATTCCTGAGGTTGTGATGCAACTCACTAACACTCCTCTGCCCAAGCCAAAGGATCCATTCTCAAAGAAGCAAAGTTCAAGGCTGAAGATTTCTTCAACGAGCATGTGTTCTTCACAGACTACAATCCCTATGATTCTGCTCGCATAAGGAAGAGGTGTTTCTGGACTGCTAGTCAAGCCAATTTCTATTCCTCAGTGCTATTCAACAAAGACAAAGTCTTCGATCATGAACACATTCCTCACGTGGACATGGAATCTCTGCCGGGCTTCGAGCCAGTCCTCCGTGTTCTTCACGATGCTGGATTGCTGAATTTCTGCACTGACATCTGTGATTGGAATGAAGAACTCATTCATCAATTCTTTGCAACACTGCACATCACAGGAAATTCTGAAGATGTGAACTCATGGGTGCTGGACTGGATGTCAGAAAATACTCACTACAAGGCACCAGCAACTGAATTGCTTCGTGCCTGCCACTCAGTCCTCCCCTTGAAGGTGCTCGTTGCATCTACAACGAACCTGAGCTTACAAATCATTACATGCAAGTGCTGATGAAGCCCTTGAAGCCAGGGCAGGCCCCTCGAACCAAATTCCTCGTCAAGGAATTACTGTATGTGCCACGGACTGTCTATCGCATTCTGACGAAGACAATGAGTCCTATCAAAGGCCACGACTCAAATGATGAAGAAGTCGTTGGCATTGTGAAGAATATGCTTTTCAATATCATTCATGCATTCCCGTCAACTTCCATGATTTCTTCATGAGGACTCTGGTGGATATTGCTATGTCACCATTTGAGCTGAAGCCTTATGCACCATGGGTTATGAGGTTCATCAGGACAAGGTCTTCACTCAATTACAAGGCTGATACTCTGAACCACGGCAGGTACTTGCCTCCAATTGAAGTCCTCAAACGGACATTTTCCTCAGCTGATGACAAAAGCAAGGCAACTGTTGTGATAGATGAAGGCATTCGTCCATTGGATGGTCAATTTCGCAAGGCTCATCCTACTCCACCAATGATGACTCTGCCACACATGACTCTGCCGCCAACACCTCTACCAAGCAAATTCCTCAAGGCACCGCACCCAGGGTGATAACTGATCTAAAGAAAAACCACTACTACCTCCATGAAACCTTCAACCATACCTGGGTTGTTCTATCTCATGTCTACAGCGCAGAAGATCTGAAGAGAATGGGTCTCAAGGAAGAATTTGACTAGTCTGCACCTCCACCGAAGAAATTCAAGAAGGTTCCTTCCTTGGTGGCCATCTTCTATTCTTCATTGCGCGACACAGATGAAAACGAAGACTTGGACGAAAATGCGGCAGGCCCTACTATGACAACCAACCCAAACAACGCTGACGCTCCTCCATCAACTTGATATTCTTCAGGGGCGTTAGTCCTCAGTTTCGATCCTTTTGGTCATTCGATGACAAAGGGGGAGAAATCTGAGTTAGTCTTCAAGCGGGTCTATTATATGGACGTTTTTTTGCTAAGTTACAACTCTTGCTCTTCTGAAACTTTTATTGGATCAAGTTATAATCTTGAACCCGATGGTGCTCTGATACTTTTGATGCACTATGCTCTGATACTTTTGATGCGTTATTCTGCATGCTTGTTCCTCGTTAATACTATTGTACGCATGCTGAATTTCTTCAGGCACCATATTTCATCATGCATTTCAAATTCTTCATATTATATGTCAAATGCATGTATGAATTACAAGATATAGGAGGAGATCTCCATGATTCAACTCTTCAAGTGTGCATTGCTTCAAAAGCAAATTCCTCACTATGCACATCTTCAGGGGGAGTTCTTCTATATCTTGCAATCAAATTCCTCAATATCAGTACTTACACTTCATATGTTTATCCCCGTTGAAAACATAACCTATATTGTCATCAATCACCAAAAAGGGGGAGATTGTAAGTGCATCTAGTGCCCCTTAGTGATTTTGGTGTATTTAAGACTTATAGGTTAAGGGACTAATGTGTTTATGAGTGTACACAGGTCTATAAGTCTATGAGGTGTTTGATATTTACAGAGAAAGTCGACCCCTAAAAATGAATATCTTCGACTGAAGATTTTGGTATTCCTGAAGACTTTCATGAAGACTTTGAAAGTGAAGAAATTGGTGTGTCCGTGAAGACTTGATATTCATGCAAGGAATATGAAGCTTGAAGACTTTCGTTTTCATAGTTTTATTTTTCTCTTTCTTGAGTCATAGGAAACACCGTACTGTTAAAGGGGTCGAGGAAATACTAAGGAAAATTTTCCTTGTGATGCTCAACTCAAAATCCTTCACCTACCAATCCCTTCGAGTGAAGCCATTGGAAATCTGATATAGTTCAGTCAATTTCTTCAGTGACAAAGACGAAGTTCCTCTGGTCGCTGACGAATTTGGTCTGACTGAGGAGTTAGGAATTCGCCAGTGCAGATTGCCTACACAGTGATGAACATGATAGCCCTGAGGAATTTGAGAGTCAAAATTCTAACCGTTGCTATGCTGCGTGCCAGCTGTCCCAAAATATCTTATCCACCTAACGTTCATATCATCGAAGGGCATTTATGTCTTATCATGTTGGGCTGCTCCCTAGGATATAAATAGCCGCCCCCTACAACCACTAGCTGGTTGGCTGCTCCAAGAGAAACTGACACTTGTCATTTGAGAGCAACCCATCCTTTGAGGATTTGAGCGAAAATCATCGACTGAGGAAAAACCCGAACCCAAACACCTACAAACCCAAAGTGATTGAGCATCACTGAAGAGATTGATCCTGCGTGGATCCAACGCTTGTTACCTTTGAAGACTGTGCTTCTTCCAGACAGTTAGGCGTCATGGTCTAGAGCATCTAAGAGGAATTATGGATCGCCGAGTGACTGAAGTCTGTGAAGGTTTGGAAGTCGCCTAAAGACTTACCACGAGTGATTGGATGAGGTCTGTGTGACCTTAGTTCAAGGATAATACGGTGAGGACTTGGTGTCCTGTGCTGCGTACTCAGCGACTGGGTGTCCGGGACTGTGTGTCCTCGAGTTTAAATACTCAGCCGCTCCAACCAGGCGTACAACTGAGACAGCAGTTGGAACTGGTCTACCAAATCATTGTCTTCACCAACCTTACTGGTTCTATTTCCTCAAATCTTTTATTTCTTCATTACTGTGTTGAGTGATTGTTCATATCCATGTTTGGAGACGTTGACTGAAGACTTTCTCAATTTCTCAGTTTAATTTCTTCGGTCTATTTGTCTTCATCTTGTGTTATCCTGTGTTTACGCTTTCTGTACTCTGTGTTTGTCTTCATTTCATCATGATGACTATATGTGTATTCTGTCATGCTTACTTCTGAGTACTTATTCCGCTGCAAGTAGTTCTTCGCTAAGGAATTTCCTCACCGGCAAATTCCTCAGTGAAGAATTCATAAAAATCTCCTATTCACCCCCCCTCTAGTTGATATAACGCACTTACAATTGTGCTCGTGTGTTGGTGTCTGGGGGAGAGAACGACTTCTCTATGTGTGTGTGTGTGTGGTGGTGGTGGTGGGGGGTGACTTCAGATAAAGAGTGAGGTGTCTATATTTGAGGGACTTTAGCGTAATTGGGATATTGTGCACTCATGGTTGATAAATTTGTTTCACGGTTTGTACTATGAGATAACGATACTTTTGAACATGCGTGATATACCTTGATGTACCAGAATTACAAATCTAAGATTGGAATTTTGGAATTCGACTCCATCATTAGCTTTTGTAATTCATTTAAACAGAGGTACATTTTTTAAGTCAGAATTTCCTGATTTCAAATTCATATATCAAACCTAGAGATATACACATACGGGCATGTTCAAACTTTATAATCATTCACTTTATTCATACACATACACATTTTTCCTTTTGCCATCATATTCAGGATAAACACATTTGGAATTTCATTTGAATTGGACCGTATGATGGTATTTTCTTGTAGTAGCTCAATGATCCATATTTGAATTGAATGGTCAATCTAAGTTTCGAGTTGGAGAGATTGATTTTCAAAACTTGCACTTTTTTTTTGCGCGCAAAACAAACAAATTGTCGGCCATGATATCATAGTTGGCCGTACGAGAGCAGAATACTTATAATTTTAGGCGCCAAAAGCTTTCAAACTTCCCGCTCACATCGAAATATCACGCGCCCGAAAGTTTAGACCTGCGATATTCCTGTTTTACCCCTGCCACATGAACGGAAAAGGGCTGCTTTGGTAACTCCATTGTTTTCCCCTCTTTGGCCCCAACATTCTTCCCCAGAGCTCCTCCCCCTCCCCTCCCCGACCCCCCAACCACGGCAAGCCGCCGAATCTACTCCTCCGCTGCAGCGGTGGACCTCACACCCTGCCGGATCTAACTTCCGCACCTTGGAACCCCCAACTGCCAACTCACCACTTCACGGGAGCCGCTTCAGCGACTGGCTTGTCCACCGCTCCAGATCTCTTTGACCGCCATCATGGTCCACCGCACCGGATCTGCTTAACCGGCGCCCTCGTCCACCACAGCGTAGGCCCTTCACTGACTCCCTCGTCCGCCCCTTCGCTGGCCCTTCATACAAGCCCTCGTCCTCGGCAACAGATCCGCCTCACCGAAAGCACTATACAACGCGCCCGCCGAAGCCTTCGTCCACTGCACCGTACCCGCTCCACGGACGCCATATTCAACTCCACCAGCCCTGCTTTACCGACGCCGCAGCCTCATCAGGTTATTTCGACTTCGGTTTTTCTCTTTATCATGCAACTGTTCACTTACCAGAGATGAGCTTTCTTGTATGTCGACAGGCGCCGCAACCGTAGCACCGGAGCTGCTTCAGCGATGGCGACAGCCGGCCCAAACTCAACCACAACACGAGCACCATCGATGATCCTTAGCTATCAAGTATGACAACGATACCCATACGCCGCCGAGAATCAGGTACTATCATCCAACGGCCGGCGCCTACATTCACTTTCCTAGCATAAGCACCGCACCTTTGAATTTCTTCAGGGCATCATTCAGTTTTTCATGAGACGCGTTATTCTGCTTGCACCTATAGGGCCATACTTCTAGCAGTGAACATGTTACATGTGCTAAACTACATACCAGTGCACATATAGTTAATATGCTTTAGTTTTGTTCTGATGCCACCTGTTGGTTCCATCAGACTGGTTAATGTTCTCTATGCTTAATTACACATCAGCAAACTAGCATGTGGTTCCGCTGCTTTTTGTTTGTTTTACCCTAAATTTTATGATGCTAGCTACTACATCACTACTCCGAGCCTCTATTCATTACTCCCTCCATCCCATAATATAAGAACGTTTTTAACACTAGTGTAGTGTTAAAAACATTCTTATATTTTGGGACAGAGGGAGTACTTGTTTGTGTGTTCTTGATCTTCCCAAGTTGCATGGTATTAATTATGGAGCTGCCAACCCCATCAAGCAAAGTATTTGTTCTTTTGGGGCTGGCACCTCGAACAAGCATAAAAATAGAGGGAAGCATATATATTGTCGTGTATGCACACACCCTTCTTTCATTAGTTTAGATGAACCATTGATGATCAATTCGGACCAGTGCATGCGATTAAAATTAATTTTACCTAAATAGATGGTGCAGAATAAACTACAATAGCTAGATTTGCAACCACGGGATGCTGACGATATTTTCAAAGAACATTGCAACAGCAGCTAGGCTTCACAACAACATATGGTAAGCCAATGTGTTTTAGTACATGTGAAATGTAATGCGAGTGGGCTGCTTTCTTGGCTTGTGCCCTCAATGTGTAATCCTACCGAATTACAAATAGTTTAGTTGTCTGCTTTGCTGTATTGCTTGATTTGAATGCTTGTTTGTTGTTACGCTATACGTGAGTTGGCCAATATGTCAGCAGTGCCTGATGTACTATCATAAAGAAATGCATGCCTATTTCATTTGAGTCCTTAACTTTTCCTCTCAACTTCATCACAAGACTGTCTTCGTAGTTTATATGAGGCCACACTGTTAAGTGCTTTCTCAGATTATTTCAACTGCTTAGATGCCTTGGCAACTTAAATATAGCGGTTGTACACTCCCTTTAACCTAGGGATGTCAACTGGGTCCCGTTTAATCCCGATTAAAGTCCACTAGTGGTATGATAGTTTAGAAGAGTTTTTGTTTTTTGAGGAAAATGAAGTAGGAAGGTAGCAAAAACTAACTAGATGGGACTGGCGGATGTCGTTTATTTGCCACTTACATCCCTAGTTTCATCTTACCATTATAATTTCTTTTCGGCTGATGCTGCTTCGAACCATTCAAATATAGTTTGCCATGCCCGGCAATAATTCGTCCGTCGTTTACCATGTAAGCTTAGTGCCTGGATCATATGATAACTATTTCTTACTTATGTCCAGCGGAAACCTTTCAGGATGCCGTTCACACTAGGACACAATGTACAACCCCAGAATCTATTTGTGGAAGCAGTGCGCCATCCATGTTACCAGATGGTAGCAGTTCAGAGGCAACACCGCCAGAGAGCAGTCTAAGCACATATATTATAGTGCTTGAGGCTCTACTAGAGGCAGAAAGAGATGGTGTGGCTGCCATGAATGAGGTAATCTTTATCTTGAGGCTGGAAATTACGGAATTAGCGGCACACATTATGCAAGCAACCCAAGAATTGGAGGAAGTAAGAATGTTGCATTTGAAGACGGAGGAGGTCCTGTTGTTTCTGCTATCTGAAGCCCAAGGTAATCCTGGTTCTTCTTTAGATACCAGTTGAAATTGTCATTAGATTATTGTACTTGCATGTTGTGTCATGTCTCTGAATGGATTATGTTGCAAGACCCCGTATGTTGTCCGGAATTCCATGTTGTCCATGTGTTGTAATGATCCGAATTTTTTAGGCGAGGTAATCCTCAGTACTTGTATGATTGACATAAGGTGAACTGTTTTTCGTGTGAGCATATTGTATTGGATGAAATAACTGTTTGAATCAGAGTGTATCCAACCTACTGAATTCGAAGATCATGCCATTTCTAAATTATAATCATATATAAAGGTGGAATAAATCTTTGTTGTGGTTTGAAGAAATAAATAACAAAATGTATAATCGAATACAAATTGGATTTGAATTTAGTTTGCCAGGTCCCAGGGCAAACGTGAATGCTAATTCTCCCAAGTTTTGGACGAAGCGGCTAAACACCCACTATAATTTGTGGGCTGCACGAAGCAAGTGTTTGCGAGATGGAAATTACTGTCTACCCCTGACACTGAGTACATCCTTATCGACCGGATTTACACTACTGTCGATAGGGGTAGACTAGTAACTTCAATCAAACGTGACACGAGAGCCATTGAGCCCATTCAGACACGGTGGGCGCCAAACATGGGCGGCAAAACACATTTGATTCAAGCTCGTCCAAAAGACATGTGTCTCTTCCTCCATTTCCCCATTCATACACGGTGGGCGGAAAAACAAACTCTCCTCGTCCGAAATCGATGTAGGCTAATATTTTAAATAGGGGCAGATGTGGGCGGCAAAACACCCTCTCCTCGCCCGAAATAGTTACCGGCAAATATTTGGGAGATGCGAGATTACCGTCCTATCCCCAACCGACGCGATGTCTGAAATTTTAAATGGGGGATACGTTCGTAACTTTCCCCCATTTCAAAGAAGCGCGTCCCAAAGTTTGAGATCCCCCCGTCCCCTCCATTTCCCCATTCATACACTGTTGGCGGCACGACAACCTCCGCATTGCGGCCAGCCTCCTCCGTCCGCCACCCCATCCTCCACCTTGCCGGAGCCGCTACCCCTACCCCGTCGTCCACTTCAAGAGATGGACGTCTCTCATCCATGACGCTGGACCAGGATCCTTTCATCGCCTCCTCTCGCTTCGTCGGCGCCGTCGTCCACCTTGTCGTTGTTGCTCCTACGACCGCCTCGTCCATGGCAACAGGATATATCCCCCGACCCGGTCGTCTGCCGTCTAAAGTCTTCTTCCCCGCCGCCGACAGCCATCGCACCCGCAGCACCCTCAACGTATCAGCATAGGCCTACACGGCGTCGCAAGAGAGGTGGTACTCTTCCATATGTGCTTAAGTTATTGATCTCACCTGGAAAATAGATCATAATTTGTTTACTGTACTTTTCTTGTCCGTACCAAATCGTAGTGGCTAGTTGAAAGCAACCATTGGTTGCGAAGTAGCTTTGTCCGGTTTGCACCTTCAGATCCGCCATGGAACGGACACAATACTCGTAAAGCTTATCGTTTCCCCCCTTTATATTCACTACCATCATCATATGTGCTTCGTGTCGTGCTAGCACTACTCCTCAAGACCTCAACCCAAAGCTTACGTGTTGAAATACGAATCTGATATGATGCTCATATTACTAAAATAGAGAATGTTTAATTGGTCACCTAATGTTCCTATATTCGTTTCGAAAAGCATGTGTGCCACCCACTGGTCCAGCTAGTTTCACTTTCCTGTTTTTTCTCTTGATGCTTAGGGTTTTCCCCCCTTTTATCTACTCTACTATGATCTGCGTAGGTGCTTTCTGTCCTACTGGCATTATTCCACCCTTCAAGCTAAACAAGACAACACTCAGAATTCGAAAGCTTAGTTGTTCAAATATGATTGTGATATGATACTGATATTAGTTAACCGACACATTTAATTGGTTAGCTAAAGGTCCCACTTGAGTTTCCAAATGCATGTCGCAACATATAGAGAGACAACATAATTGCATTTCTTTGTCACTTGTTGACCGTACTTTATTGTCCATACCAAATCTTAGTTGTTATTTCAAAGCAAACATCGGTTCCTAACTACCCTTTGCGCGGTTTGCAGCTTCAGATCTGCCATCCCACTGCCACAGTCAACACTGTACTCATCATGCTTATATTTTCCCCATTTTTTGATGACCATAATCAGCCTATGTGGTTCGTGTCGTAATAGCACTGCTCCACCCATCGAGCTAAACGAGCTTAGTTGTACAAATTCATATCTGATATTATTACTAATATTAGTAAAACTGAGAGATGTTTAATTGGTGAGCTAAATGTTCCTACTTTAGTTTCGAAATGCATGTGAGCCACATATGGAGAGACCGGAAAGAATAGTATTTCTCTGTGCACTCTGGTTCATCATGGGTGGCCAACCGACATTGTATTGAAAGACTTGTAATATCTTCAATCTGCTTGCTCTTCTGCTCTTCTTTAATCTGATACTCTTCTCTTGCGGTCGACTAGTCAGGTCGAGTTGTTCTCCCTTAGTATATTTTTGAATCTGTCAGGTCAGGTCGACTTGTTCTTCTTTACTATATGTTGAAGCTATCATCTGCGAAGTGTCATCACTTTTGGAGCTCTCATATTTTGAGTAGTAGGCCACATTATATTAATGCACAAAACAAATTACAGCATGCATGGCATCTTTTAAAAGAATTATAGAGATAGCACAAAGGGGTTTACAGGGAGGTTGTATTGGATTAGAATCACTTCTGCATTATGAAGAAAATCTCACTTGTTTTTATGTTTTCATGCATGTCAGATATTGAACATTATGAAAATGAATATGAGAATGGGCGCACGAGAGGAATATTGCGGAACGATCCACTGGCTAACAAACTTGGCATGGTGGAGGAAGGCCTATCTTATTCACCCATCAAGGTGCTTACTCTAGCTTTGCAAAGTTGTATTGGTCGCACATATTTTGCATCTGACCTCTTGCATTACTTCTACTTTGTTACACCATCTGCTTAGTTTAAGCATCATATATGATTATATGCCATACCAATCCTTTTTCTGTACCTATTCCATGTGTCGTCACACTATGTTTTTCCAGTCAAATATTGTTCTTTCGTAATAGATGTCCAAAAGGAAGAGGGTGAGTGCAGATCCTCAAGGAGTACAAACTAGGTACTTGGAAAAGGTAGTGATACCTGTTAAATCATATAGATCAGCAGCCACAGAAAACACAGGCCCAACTGTACCACACTTTACCCCTACTCAAGTGGCCAAACCCCTATTAGAACTGCTGGGAGCCCAGCGTCAGGTACTGTCTATGATATCAATTCAAAATTTGAACTCCTAAATTTCTGCTTGTGCCTTACCTTCTCTCTTGTATGAAAACTAATTTCAGATGAATCTCCTTGCTCAAAGGATCATACGATCTCAAAACAATAATGGGCTCTGCATTGCTCTCGTCAGTACCTCTCTCCCTTTTGCCTTGTAACGCTATACTTAATTAATTGCTATTTGATTATGTATCATCAGTCTGCACCTAAGCTTCATTATCCTCTGTTTCTTCCAATATTATTTGATCTATATTTACTCTTTGCAAAATGTAGAATAATGGCAACGCTTATAAAGAATTTTCTTTGGGGAATTTATTGAATTATCCTTCCATCAACATGGAGAAGGGCTTTGTCCAGCCCGTGTTAACATGTAATGTAAGTTCATCCTTCTCAAGCCTTCAAACTTTGTTCTAGTATAGATTTGGATAGGCATCATTTCCTCCACTGCTGTTTGCTTTGCTGTTTACATCTGATTGGATGTTTGCAAAAACTACCAGTTTCAAATTGTAGTTGTAAAAACATGTTCCTTATGCAGTACAGATCCATTTATTTGCTTATATAATTGTGAAACCTGTTACGTGTCTCCTTGTTTCTCTTTCAGAGTTGTATCTCTTATGCCAGGCAGAACTTTAGGGAAGATAGTGAGCCAACCCATCTTGTGGTCAGCGAGATGATCCCAAGGTCCTGTCTTGATGAAGATAGTGAGTTGAAGCTACTCACCAGCAGCTGTGAGACAACCTCTATGCAGTCACTGCCTCAATCAGTTCGACTTCTTAAGTCTCAACTTAAAGCGGAAAGGCTTGCTTCAGCTCAGCTCCGACTTGAAGTCAAAGATGCAATGAAGATGTCAGAGGACTGCCGTGCACACCATCAAGCCTTAAATCTAGTGTTGATGCATCTATCATTGACACAACTGAGGTCTACTCAGCTTCTTCAGCTGTTTGGGGGGCCCTTCCTGGCCAGGCCTAGTGCCTTCTGAAGTGCTCTCAGTTTTGTATATTCTTTTGTCGGCGCGTTTATTTGCACTGGTGGCGAACTTTGATGCCCAGTGGATGTAATATGTGATAGCCGTGATAGCCTAGCGTAAGTTGCTTGCTTATTTATTTCCTTGTTGTCTTGTTTATTTGGTTTCTTGTAGTCATTGCAGTTCTTTTTCCGCGGTTTGCTAGTGGCTGCAATAACCTATTTTTTAAAACTAGGCTACAATAACCATGGGCTAATATTTACTGTAGTGACACTGGGCCTCCTACGGGCCGTAGAAATAGTGGGCCTTCTACGGGCCATAGAAACAATGGGCCTTCTAAGGGCCGTAGAAACAATAGGCTTTCTACGGGCCATATCATAAATGGGCCTTATACGGGCAGTATGATAACATGGGCCAATAACAGGCCGCATTATGGCCGTAAACGGGCTAGAGTTGGAATCATCCGTTCATGGGCTGACCATAACGGGCCATCATTAATAGGCCGTATTTCATGACGCTATGAAAACGGCCCAACGTATTAATGGACCACAAACGGGCCGACTATAACCACAGACTGAATTTGGCCCACAAGCAGAAAATGACAGTAACGGGCCGTAAGTAACCGAATTCTAGAAATGAGCCCAAGAATAAATGGGCTCCGAGAAGGCCGAAAGATAACATGGGCTGGAAACGGCCCAACGGAATAACGGGCCGTTAATGGGTAAAAAGTGATACACTGTTCATTACGGGCCAGTTTCTCCACGGGCCGTTAATGGGTGTAAAGTGATACCCTGTTCATTACGGACCAGTTTCACCATGGGCCGTTAATAGGCCAAGAGTTACATAGGGCCTCATATGGGCCAAAAGACGTCATGGGCCATACATGGGCCAGAAGTGACAACAGGCTGGAATCATATTGGGTGGCCCAGATGACGCTACTGGGCCTAATTCGGATAGGGCGTAACGGGCCTTGGCTTAGCGGGCTGTAAATGGGCTATATGCGAACAGGCCGTTAACAGGCTTTCCATGGGCCGGCCCGCCACATTTTGACCATGTCAAACGGGCCGGCCTTTTCACAGGAATGGGCCTCTGTTGGGCCGTGCCACGTGTCGACGTATCATAGGCGCCTTCCGTCCAATGAGTGGATGACATATGTCCCAACGATGAGCAGACACGTGTTTCCTCCAGCCAATGATGATTTTACACGTGGAAAATCCCCATTGGTCGGGGCTGTTAACGGGTTATCGGATCCAAAGCCCGACCCGATAGCTTAACGGCGTTCCGTTATGGTGGATGCCACGTGTCGGTCACCCTTGACGAAAGCACTTCTGTGACGCGCGATTTATCGTCATGGAAGTGGACACTTCCGTGATGATAATTTTGGTAATGTCATGGAACACTTCTACGACAGCACAGGTATGACTATCTTGATTCTGTCATGGATGTACATGCATGACAAAAAACGCGACGTACTGTGACAAACACGTATCATCACGGAAGTGTATTTTTCTTGTAGTGTATGCATAGGATAAAACTTCTGGTGAAATTCCAATTTCAATCGTTTATAGTCCCAAGATCCCATATCATCACATAGCCTATACCATGTCAATGCATCTCCCTTCAGAGATAAATGGAAGACCTTCTTCTTAACAACAACATCATCAGGCATACCTGCAAGCTTAAATAATCCACAAACTTCATCCACATAGATAAGGTGTAAATCGGGATGCAATGTTCCATCTCTTGCAAAGGGATTAGCTAGCAGTTTCTCTACCATACCTGAAGGAATTTAAAAGTAAACATTTTCAGTAGGTTCAGTAGGTTAAGGAGCAACTCTTTGCTCTACTGGTCGGGGTGAAGATACCCGAAACATGCCCCTCAAAGGATTAGTTTCCATAGTAACAAGTGTGAAAGTGCATTATATCGACTAGAGGGGGGTGAATAGGCGATTTTGATGAATTCTTCACTGAGGAATTTGTCGGTGAGGAAATTCCTTAGCGAAGAACTACTTGCAGTAGAATAAGTACTCAGAAGTAAGCATGATAGAATACACACATAGTCATCATGATGAAATGAAGACAAACACAGAGTACAGAAAGCGTAAACACAGGATAACTCAAGATGAAGACAAATAGACTGAAGAAATTGAACTGAGGAAATTGAGAAAGTCTTCAGTCAAAGTCTTCAAACACAGATATGAACAATCACTCAACACAGTAATGAAGTAATGAAAGAGTTGAGGAAATAGAACCAGTAAGGTTGGTGAAGACAATGATTTGGTAGACCAGTTCCAACTGATGTCTCAGTTGTACATCTGGTTGGAGCGGCTGAGTATTTAAACTCGAGGACACACAGTCCCGGACTACCAGTCACTAAGCACGTAGCTCGGGACACCAAGTCCTCACTGTATTCTCCTTGAACTAAGGTCACACAGACCTCGTCCAATCACTCGTGGTAAGTCTTCAGGCGACTTCCAAACCTTCACAAACTTTGGTCACTCGGCGATCCACAATTCCTCTTGGATGCTCTAGACCATGACGCCTAATTCCGTCTGGAAGAAGCACAGTCTTCAAAGGTAACAAGGGTCGGATCCACGCAGGATCAATCTCTTCAGTGATGCTCAATCACTTTGGGTTTGTAGGTGTTTGGGTTTGGGTTTTTCCTCACTCGATGATTTTCGCTCAAAGTCCTCGGAGGATGGGTTGCTCTCAAATAACAAGTGTCAGTTTCTCTCGGAGCAGCCAACCAGCTAGTGGTTGTAGGGGGCGGCTATTTATAGCCTAGGGAGCATCCCGACATGATAAGACATAAATGCCCTTCGATGATATGACCGTTAGGTGGATAAGATATATTGGGACAGCTGGCGCGCAGCACAACAATGGTCGGAATTTTGACTCTCAAATTCCTCAGGGCTATCATGTTCCTCACCGTGTAGGCAATCCGCACTGGCGAATTCCTAACTCCTCAGTCTGAACAAATTCCTCAGTGACCAGAAGAACTTCGTCTCTGTCACTGAAGAAATTGACTGAACTGTATGAGATTTCCAATGGCTTCACTTGAAGGGATTGGTAGGTGTAGGATTTTGAGTTGAGCATCACATGGAAATTTTTCCTTAGTATTTCCTCGACCCCCTTTAACAGTACGGTGTTTCCTATGACTCAAGAAAGAGAAAAACAAAACTATGAAAACGAAAGTCTTCAAGCTTCATATTCCTTGCATGAATATCAAGTCTTCACGGACACACCAATTTCTTCACTTTCAAAGTCTTCATGAAAGTCTTCAGGAATACCAAAATCTTCAGTTGAAGATATTTAGGGGTCGACTTTCTCTGTAAATATCAAACTCCTCATAGACTTATAGACCTGTGTACACTCATAAACACATTAGTCCCTTAACCTATAAGTCTTCAATACAACAAAGTCACTAAGGGGCACTAGATGCACTTACAATCTCCCCCTTTTTGGTGAGTGATGACAATATAGGTTAAGTTTTCAATGGGGATAAACATATGAAGTGTAAGTACTAATATTGAGGAATTTGATTGCAAGATATAGAAGAACCCCCCCCCCCCTTAAGATGTGCATAGTGAGGAATTTGCTTTTGAAGCAATGCACACTTGAAGAGTTGAATCATGGAGATCTCCCCCTATATCTTGTAATTCATACATGCATTTGACAAATAATATGAAGAATTTGAAATTCATGATGAAATATGGTGCCTGAAGAAATTCAGCATGCGTGCAATAATATTAACGAGGAACAAGCATGCAGAATAACGCATCAAAAGTATCAGAGCACAGTGCATCAAAAGTATCAGAGCACCATCGGGTTTAAGATTACAACTCGATCCAATAAAAGTTTCAGAAGAGCGAGAGTTGTAACTTAGCAAAAAAACGCCCATATAATCGACCCGCTTGAAGACTAACTCAGATTTCTCCCCCTTTGTCATCGAATGACCAAAAGGATCGAAACTGAGGACTAACGCCCCTAAAGAATATCAAGTTGATGGAGGAGCGTCAGCGTTGTTGGGATCGGTTGTCGTAGTAGGGCCTGCCGCAGTGTCATCCAAGTCTTCATTTTCATCAGTGTCGCGCGATGAAGAATAGGAGCTGGCCACCAAGGAAGGAACCTTGACCTTCTTGAATTTCTTCGGTGGAGGTGCAGACCAGTCAAATTCTTCCTTGAGACCCATTCTCTTCAGATCTTCTGCGCTGTAGACACGAGATAGAACAACCCAAGTACGGTTGAAGGTTTGATGGAGGTAGTAGTGGTTTTTCTTCACTGCATTGTGTGTTGAGGTCATGTTGTGAAGAATTGAACCAAACTGACGCTTGGCCCATTCATGATTGCGATAAACTTTCTGATGAAGACTGAGGAGTAACTCACGATCAGTCATCACCCAGGGTGGTGTGGCTTGAGGAATTTTCTTGGCAGAGGTGTTGGCGGCAGAGTCATGTGTGGCAAAGTCATCATTCGTGGAGTAGGATGCAGCCTTGCGAAATTGACAATCCAATGGACGAATGCCTTTATCTATCACAGCAGTTGCCTTGCCTTTGTCATCAGCTGAGGAAAATATCCGTTTGAGAACTTCAATTGGAGGCAAGTAGCTGTTGTGGTTCAGAGTATCAGCCTTGTAATTGAGTGAAGACCTTGTCCTGATGAACCCCATAATCCTTGGTGCATAAGGCTTCAGCTCAAATGGTGCCGGAGCAACTGAGGACTTTGGGGGAGGAGCTGAGGACTTTGGAGGAGCAGGAGCAGCATGAGGAACTGGCCGTGAGGGCTTTGAAGATTCTGGCTGTGAGGGCTTTGAAGATTCTGGCCGTGAGGGCATTGCTGAGGAACTTGGTCGTGAGGGCACAGTTGGTGAAGCACTTGGCTTGTGAGCGGGCTTCTTTGCCATTGATTTTTTAGGCCTGACATAGGCCTCAGTGGCAGCAGCAGTAGCAGAGTCTTAATTGAATTTCCTCACTGCTTCTTTGTCTTGTCTTGCCAACTTGGCTTGGCATTTGGCCCATTCTTCAGGGAAATCCTCACCACGCTTGATGCTGGTGGGGTCAGCTTCTTGGCCAGGTGCCAATGGAGCTCTTGGGCATGGAGGATTTAGTGTGAATTTCTTCATATACTTTGGAGTTACATATCTGTACTCCCTCCATTCTCTTGCCCATCGCCTTTCAATCCTTTGTATGCGCACCTTGCGCTGATTTTTGTTCTCCTTTCCGAACTTAGCCTCATCAGGTGTGCAATAGTCAGCATAGATGTCCTCAGGTATTTCAAACGCAGTCATGACCTCAGGCCTCTTTCCTCCTTTCTGTGGTTTCTTACCGTCTGCCATATTCTTCAGTTGAGGGATTTGAACAATCGAATTCTCTGAAGAAGTATGCAACTTTTCTTCGAGGAACGCTGCAAATGAGTTAAGTTGATGAGAACCTAGTGATTCAGCAGCGGACATGAGTACCTGTGAACAGAGTATAGTTGCGAGGAATTTGAAGAGGTCATATGCATTCTCAGAAGGTTTTCAGCAAGAACAAGTTTAAGGAATTTGACCAGATGAGTCTTGAATAATTTCACTAAGCTTTCTTTGTCTTAGGTTCCAGAGTTGTATAGATTGAGGATCCACACAATTGAGGAATCTTGAAGAAAAATGATGCTTAGAGAAACGAATCAAGAGCAGATGACTAGTGAGGTGTTTTGTGTGTGAGGATTTGAAGAATAAAACACCTTTGAAGATTTTGTTGAGAAAATTTGAATCAAAGAGGGCAGTAAAAGTAGCTTTTAGTTAACCTTGATGAAGAACACGACGAACTGAGAAGTGTATATTTGAAGCTCGTCAGTTCAGATCTTCCACGCCCTAACTTGGCGGAGGAAGACAACTACGGCGGTGGCGGAGTGAAGATTTCCGCGGCTGGCGCGAGTACGACGGTGACGAGGTCGAGGCAGTGAAGCTCTTCCTCACCGGCGACGATGGAGTAGTGGTGGCGCTAGGGTTTGAGAAGCTCGAGAGAGAGAGAGAGAGAGAGAGAGAGAGAGTGGTCAAGCAGAGTAAAGGAAGTGAGGAAGGGGAGAGGGGTATTTATAGTCGAAGTGAAAAACTATTCGCCCAAAGATTTTGGACGAACGTGCCCCTGACCCTTCTCATTCGCTTGACATGTGTCACCCATGTACAGAAAAGTGGAGATCATGTTAGATCGTGGGTGAATAGATAATTCTATCGTGGGATACGGGACGGTTTGAGCGGCAAAACCGAAAATTTGGATAAGATAAGATTTTAAGTTTCATTCGCAATTCCTTCAGCTGACAAGGATAGAGTGAAGATTTTGAAAGAGTTTCAAATAGAACGCACATGAAGAATTTGTGAATAGAGTGGGTTGAGTATAGCATAGAGGGGAAAGGGTCCGATCACATTCACTTAGCAGAAAATGCAACTTGAAGAAATAGCCATAAGTGAATGCTGTATAGGACATAAACTCATATAAATATATATAGCCAATGAAGAAAAACGACGGAAACAGTGAAGATTTTGTTAAGTTGAAGAATTTGAAAACCTAAAGAATTTCAAAATTGAGGAATTTCAAAAATAAAGATTTTCAACTTTGGTGGTGGCGTGACCACTGTATAAGAATGATGATTTCAGACACCGCGTACAATTGTCGTAGGGTTCTGAGAATCAAATTCTTCATTAATTTCTTCACACTTAGAGTGTTATTCTTCATTGATTGAAGAAAAACGTTTCTTCATGTGTTGCACATCTAACTCATCAATTTTGCATAAGTGTTAGGATGAGTGTTCTTTTTCAAAGAACATTCGAAGACTCTAAGATATTTAGCTCACACCACAACTTGCTAAATCTCTTCTCATCCAAGGGCTTTGTGAAGATATCGGCTAGCTGTTCTTCAGTCTTCACATGATCAATAGATATGTCGCCCTTCAACACATGATCGCGAAGAAAATGATGACGAATCTGAATGTGCTTTGTCTTCGAGTGCTGAACTGGGTTGTGAGCAATCTTGATGGCACTCTCATTGTCACAGTAGAGAGGCACATTCTTCATGTTGATGTCGTAGTCCTTGAGAGTTTGCTTCGTCCACAGCAATTCAGCACAGCAAGAACCAGCAGCAATCTACTCAGCTTCCGCAGTAGACAGTGATACGCAATTCTGTTTCTTCGAGGACCAACAGACCAAAGATCGTCCGAGGAAATGACAAGTACCAGATGTTGACTTGCGGTCCACATGATCACCAGCATAGTCAGAGTCAGAATATCCAATGAGATAAAAAGTAGAGGCCTTGGGGTACCATAGTCCTAGTGTTGGTGTGTGAGCTAGATATCAAAGAATATGCTTCACAGCCTTATGGTGTGATTCCTTCGGTGTAGCTTGAAATCGGGCACACATGCAAACACTAAGCATTATATCTGGCCTAGATGTACATAAGTACAATAAAGAACCAATCATGGAGCGGTATACCTTGTGATCAAAGTCAATACCATTTTCATCAGTGCATAGATGGCCATTTGTGGGCATAGGAATTTTGACTCCTTTGCAATCTTGCATGCCGAATTTCCTCAGAACATCCTTGAGGTATTTCTCCTGAGATATGAATATGCCATTGTGATGTTGACGAATTTGAAGACCTAAGAAGAATTTCAACTCTCCCATCATAGACATTTGATATTCTTCACTCATCATATAGGTAAATTCATCACTATAACGTTGGTCAGTACAACCAAAGATAATATCATCAACGTATATTTGGCAAACAAACAGTTCACCATGTTAAGATTTAGTAAAGAGAGGAGGGTCGAGTGAACTGGGTGTGAAGCCATTTTTCACGAAGAATTCCTTCAAAGTATCATACCACGCCCGAGGGGCCTGCTTGAGGCCATAGAGGGCCTTGTTGAGTCTGAAGACTTTGTCAGGATTCTTTGGATCTTCAAAACCTGGGGGTTGAGCAACATATATTTCTTCCTCAAGCTTACCATTGAGGAATGCACTTTTCACATCCATTTGATATAAAGTGATATTATGATGGTTAGCATAAGCAAGTAATATGCGAATAGCCTCAAGTCTAGCAACAGGTGCAAAAGTTTCATCGAAATCAATTCCTTCAACCTGTGTGTAGCCTTGAGCTACAAGTCATACCTTATTCCTCACCACCAGGCCATTTTCATCTTGCTTGTTGCGGTAGATCCACTTTGTGCCAATGATATTATGCTTGCGAGGATCTGGACGTTTGACCAGTTCCCAGACATTGTTGAGCTCGAACTGATGTAATTCTTCTTGCATGGCCTGAATCCACTCAGGCTCTAGAAATGCTTCATCTACCTTAGTGGGCTCTGTGATGGAGACGAAAGCATAGTGCCCACAAAAGTTAGATAAATGTGAAGCTTTTGAGCGGGTGAGAGGACCTGGTGCTTCAATGTTATCGATGATCTTTTCAAATTGCACTTCTTTTGCAGCGCGAGGATGAGCTGGTTGTCGTCGAGGAACTTGATCAGCATTTTCTTCAGCACCATTTTCTTCAGCATTTTCCTCAGGTGCATTAGCTCGACGATCTTTGCGTTCTGGAATGAATTCTTCAGTAGATTCTTCGGTAGGAATGACATCCTCGGTAGCCTTGAACTTGAAAGAATCCTCAGGTGTTGGTTCATCTATCACAGAAGGTAGGTGCTCTCTTTGCGAGCCTTTAGTTTCATCGAACCGCACATCTACAGTTTCAACAACCTTGTGAAGAGCGTTGTTGAAGACTCTGTAGGTGTGCGAGTCCTTTCCGTAACCAAGCATAAAACCTTCATGTGCTTTTGGTGCGAATTTAGCATTGTGATGAGGATCTCTAATCCAACATTTAGCACCGAAGACTTTGAAATAACTCACGTTGGCTTTCTTGTCAGTGAGGAGTTCATAGGCAGTCTTCTTGAAGAATTTGTGAAGATATACCCGATAGATGACGTGGCATGCAGTATCAATTGCATCAATCCAGAAACGACGAGGCGTCTTGTATTCATCAAGCATAGTGCGAGCCATTTCAGCGAGGGTTCTATTCTTGCGCTCCACGACGCCATTCTGCTGAGGAGTATAAGGAGCAGATAACTCATGAGTAATACCAAGTTCATCAAGATAGCCATCAGGACCGGAATTCTTGAACTCAGTCCCATTGTCAGTTCTGATGTGCTTGATCTTCACACCAAAGTTGGTTGAAGCCCTCGAGGAAAATCGTTTGAAGATTTCCTGCACTTCATGTTTGTAAGTGACAATGTGTACCCATGTGTAACGAGAATAGTCATCAACAATAACAAAGCCATATAGAGATGCATCATTTGAAACAGCAGAATAATGATTAGGACCAAAGAGATCCATGTGAAGCAATTCGAATGGACGAGTAGTGGTCATGATAGTCTTCGCTGGATGCTTGGCTTTGGTCATTTTTCCAGCTTCACAGGCACCACACAAGTGATCCTTGAGGAATTTGACATTCTCAATGCCAATGACATGCTTCTTCTTCGCAAGCATGTGCAAATTCCTCATGCCTGCGTGACCAAGTCGTCGATGCCATAGCCAGCCTTCTGAAGCTTTTGCCAGTAAGCACACGGCTAGTTGTGGTCCTGTAGAGAAATCAACAATATACAGATCTCCTCTCCTAAAGCCTTCGAAGACTTTGGAATGGTCAGCTTCCATGATCACAACACAACGATATCTTCCAAAGAAAAGAACCATATCAAGATCACAAAGCATTGAGACAGACATGAGGTTGTATCCTAAGGACTCGACAAGCATGACTTTGTCCATGTGTCGATCCTTTGAGATTGCAACCTTACCTAGACCCAATACCTGACTTTTGCCTTTGTCAGCGAAGATGACATGCTTCAGATGTGACGGTGTTAAGGGAGCATCCATCAATAGGTTCTTGTCACCAGTCATGTGATTTGTACATCCACTATCGAGGACCCACTCGTTTGCTTTGGGCTGATCATCCTACAGATGAATTAGTGCATCTTACGAACTCATATACTCCATCAATGAAGAATATGATGTCAATTTCATCAGTTCAATTTAATCAAGCAATAGCATAGATAAGCAGTGTGAGGACGGGTGAAATGAAAGTTCATTTCATCATGATTCGCCTACGACCTTTCAGGCATTTTGTCAGGCCCCCAGCAAATTCTTCAGACGTTAAGGCATGTCTGGAGACCTGACCCTGTGGAAGAAGTTAGTTCTTTTTCTTCACCACCCACATCTGAAGGGGTAGCAACGAATTCATCATTCTGCGAGCACCATATGAGAAAGGTGGCATAGAAGCTAGTCCACTTCGCTTCACATAAGAGGGGTTAGGGTAAACATATGAATAAGTAGAGAAATTCTTCGAGGACTTATGAACATAATGATTTGAAGAATAATGCGCATATTCATAGCCCTTAGCTCTACCCTGCGAAACAGAAGGGTTAGCACGATGATGTTCATATGAGGACTTTGATCCATTTGAGGAGTTTGATCTACGTGAGGAATTTTGTCCGTATGAGGACTTGGATCCATATGGAGAATTTGGTACATATGAAGAGTTTGATCTGGGGTTCCTATTCTTCACTGGTGGTGTCGTGAGGACATTCACCTGAAGACTTTCAACATAACTTTTGGGAACCCAGATTTTCTTCATAGGGGAACCGTTCCTGCAGTTAGTGCCAACATATCTAACAAATACTTCACCATTCTGATTTTTGAACAGTTTATAGTTGGAGTCAAATGACTCATCAGAAGAATGAGGAGATTCACATGTAAAGCCAGATAAGTTAGATGGATCAACTGGAGGTCCCTTTGCAGCAACCCATGAGGTTTTGGGGTACTGCTCAGGCTTCCAATATGTTCCATCAGCATTGAGTTTCCTCTCAAAGGCAATACCCTCTTTCCTAGGGTTCCTATTGAGGATCTGCTTCTTAAGCACATCACAAAGAGTCTGATGCCCTTTGAGGCTTTTGTACATGCCTGTCATATACAATTCCTTCAGCCCTGCATCGTCAGTGATACTAGCAATGTCCTTAGATGAGGGATTAGTGATAGCAGAGGCAGGTGAAGAATTTGTAACATTTGAAGCATTTGAACATTCAGGTGAAGAGTTAGCAGATTAACGTTCAATGCAATTTAAGCATGGAGGGTCAAATTCTTCTCGAGTAGCGCTGATTTATTGAGCAAGTAATGAATCTCGCTCCTTCTGAGGATCTTCATAACTCACTCTTAGCTTCTCAAGATCTTGCTTTCTTTGAAGAAATTCATAAGAAAGCTTCTCATGATCAGATAAGAGAGTTTTATGATGACTTTGAAGGTTGTCAAACTTAGATTGAAGTCTCTGAAGATTTTCAATTAAGTCTTTAGTGCGGTCCATTTCATCACCCAACATATCATGACTTTTGTCTAGCATGTTTTGAAGTTTTTCAATAGCCTTTTGTTGTTTCACAGCAATCTTAGCAAGTTTAGAGTAGCTAGGCTTAAGATTTTCATCAGATTCATCCTCACTTGATTCAGAGGAGGGGTATTTAGTTACCTTAGCAGCCTTTGCCATGAAGCAATAGGTGGTAGCGTAGTCGTCATTGCCTTCATCAGCATTGTTGGTGTTGCCATTTTCTTCAGAGTTGAAGATAGACTTGCTGATAAATGCGGTAGCAAGAGCTATACTTGCCACACCTGACTCAGACTCCTTGGATGCCTCCTCTTCCTCATGATCCTCAAATTCAGCCTCAAAATCCATTTCCTTGCCAATGAACGCCCGAGCCTTCTTGGAGCTGCTCTTCTTGTGGGATGAAGACTTTGAGGATTTTGATGATGAAGACTTTGAAGATTTCTTATTCTTCTTGGCATCATCAGAACTATAATCCTTGTATTTCTTCTTCTTTAATTCCTTGTCCCACTGAGGACAATCTTGAATGTAGTGACCAGGCTTCTTGCATTTGTGACATAGCCTTCTCTTATAGTCACTTGATGAGGAATCACTTCTCCTTGAAGATTTTCCAAAGCGACCACGTCTTGAGAATTTCTAGAACTTCTTCACGAGCAGTGCTAGCTCCTGGCTCAATTCTTCAGGATCACCAAGGCTACTACCAGAATCTTCACATTCAGATTCAGACACTACCTTGGCCTTCAGGGCACGTGTTTTGCCATAGCTTGAACCATAGAGATCTCTCTTTTCAGCAAGCTGGAACTCATGAGTATTTAGCCTCTCGAGGATATCAGCGGGATCTAGTGACTTGTTATCAGCCCGCTCTTGAATCATCAGTGCCAGAGTGTCAAATGAAGAATCGAGTGATCTCAGCAATTTCTTCACCACCTCATGGTCGGTGATGACAGTGGCACCGAGCGCTTGAATCTCATTTGAGATATCAGTGAGGCGACCAAAGGTTTGCTGAACATTTTCATTGTCGAGACTTTTGAAGCGGTTGAATAGATTGCGAAGAACGTCAACACGAGAGTCACGTTGAGTTGAGACTCCTTCGTTTACTTTGGAGAGCCTATCCCAGATAAGCTTAGCAGTTTCCAAAGCACTCACTCTACCATACTGCCCTTTACTCAGATGACCACATATGATATTCTTCACTTGAGAATCGATTTGCTTGAATCTCTTCACATCAGTAGCATTCAGGGAAGGTGTGACTGCGGGAACACCATTTTCCACAACGTACCAGAGATCGTTGTCAATTGCTTCAAGATGCATTCACATCTTATTCTTCCAGTAGGGGTAGTCCTTGCCATCGAAGGTAGGACACCCAGTAGAGACCTTGATCATACATGCGGTCGACATAACTAGAACTCCAGGTGGTTAAACCAAAATCACACAGAACAAGGGAGTACCTTGCTCTGATATCAATTGAAAGTGCGTTATATCGACTAGAGGAGGGTGAATAGGCGATTTTTATGAATTCTTCACTGAGGAATTTGCCGGTGAGGAAATTCCTTAGCGAAGAACTACTTGCAGCGGAATAAGTACTCAGAACTAAGCATGACAGAATACACACAGAGTCATCATGATGAAATGAAGACAAACATAGAGTACAGAAAGCGTAAATACAGGATAACTCAAGATGAAGACAAACAGACTGAAGAAATTGAACTGAGGAAATTGAGAAAGTCTTCAGTCAAAGTCTTCAAACACAGATATGAACAATCACTCAACACAGTAATGAAGTAATGAAAGAGTTGAGGAAATAGAACCAGTAAGGTTGGTGAAGACAATGATTTGGTAGACCAGTTCCAACTGCTGTCTTAGTTGTACGTCTGGTTCGAGCGGCTGAGTATTTAAACTCGAGGACACATAGTTCCGGACACCCAGTCGCTGAGCTCGCAGCTCAGGACACCAAGTCCTCACCGTATTATCCTTCAACTAAGGTCACACAGACCTCGTCCAATCACTCGTGGTAAGTCTTCAGGTGACTTCCAAACCTTCACAGACTTTGGTCACTCGGCGATCCACAATTCCTCTTGGATGCTCTAGACCATGACGCCTAACCATCTGGAAGAAGCACAGTCTTCAAAGGTAAAAAGCGTCGGATCCACGCAGGATCAATCTCTTCAGTGATGCTCAATCACTTTGGGTTTGTAGGTGTTTGGGTTTGGGTTTTTCCTCACTCGATGATTTTCGCTCAAAGTCCTCGGAGGATGGGTTGCTCTCAAATGACAAGTGTCAGTTTCTCTTGGAGTAGCCAACCAGCTAGTGGTTGTAGGGGGTGGCTATTTATAGCCTAGGGAGCAGCCCGACATGATAAGACATAAATGCCCTTTGATGATATGACCGTTAGGTGGATAAGATATTTTGGGACAGCTGGCGCGCAGCACAGCAACGGTCGGAATTTTGACTCTCAAATTCCTCAGGGCTATCATGTTCCTCATTGTGTAGGCAATCCACACTGGCGAATTCCTAACTCCTCAGTCAGAACAAATTCCTCAGCGACCATAAGAACTTCGTCTCTGTCACTGAAGAAATTGACTGAACTGTATGAGATTTCCAATGGCTTCATTCGAAGGGATTGGTAGGTGTAGGATTTTGAGTTGAGCATCACATGGAAATTTTTCCTTAGTATTTCCTCGACCCCCTTTAACAGTACGGTGTTTCCTATGACTCAAGAAAGAGAAAAACAAAACTATGAAAATGAAAGTCTTCAAGCTTCATATTCCTTGCATGAATATCAAGTCTTCACAGACACACCAATTTCTTCACTTTCAAAGTCTTCATGAAAGTCTTCAGGAATACCAAAATCTTCAGTCGAAGATATTCATTTTTAGGGGTCGACTTTCTCTGTCAATATCAAACTCCTCATAGACTTATAGACCTGTGTACACTCATAAACACATTAGTCCCTTAACCTATAAGTCTTCAATACACCAAAATCACTAAGGGGCACTAGATGCACTTACAAAGTGACAGTAAATTTCAGCACACTATATAAATGTTTCCTTACCAAGTTCCACTCACCAAAGGTGCTTCACTCCCCGGCAACGGTGCTAGAAAAGAGTCTTGATGACCCACAAGTGTAGGGGATCTATTGTAGTCCTTTCGATAAGTAAGGGTGTCGAACCCAACGAGGAGCAGACATAAATGACAAGCAATTTTCAGTAAGGTATTCTCTGCAAGCACTAAAATTGTAGGTAAAAGATAGTTTTGTGATAGGATAATTTGTAACGGGTAACAAGCAATAAAAGTAAATAAGGTGCAGAAAGATGTCCCAATCCTTTTTGTAGCAAAGGACAAGCCTGGACAAGTTCTTATAATGAGAAAAGCGCTCCCGAGGACACATGGGAATTATCATCAAGCTAGTTTTCATCACGCTCATATGATTCGCGTTCGTTACTTTGATAATTTGATATGTGGGTGTACCGGTGCTTGGGTACTGCCCTTTCTTGGACAAGCATCCCACTTATGATTAACCCCTATTGCAAGCATCCGCAACTACAAAAAGAAGTATTAAGGTAAACCTAACCACAACATGAAACAAGTGGATCCAAATCAGCCCCTTACGAAGCAACGCATAAACTAGGGTTTAAGCTTCTGTCACTCTAGCAACCCATCATCTAATTATTACTTCCCAATGCCTGCCGAATTTCGGGTTCCGGCAGACCATTGAGGTTCGAAAAATGGGGTGCGCACGATGATCTCTCCCCTACCAACTCACGTCTCGTAGTCTCGCAAAGATCTAAGCAAGAAAGATGAACACACAAGGGACACGAGATTTATACTGGTTCAGGCCACCATTGTGGTGTAATACCCTACTCCAGTGTGTGGTGTGGTGGATTGCCTCAGGGGCTGATGATGAACAGTACAAAGGGAGAACAGCCTCGCGAGGGGCTGTTCTTGAGCTGGTGCGATGAACTGCTTGGGTGAGTTCAGTCACTTCTCTCTCTCTCTCTCTCTCTCTCTCTCTCTCTCTCTCTCTCTCTCTCTCTCTGGTCGATCTCTAGATCCCTCCACCAGATGCCCTGCCCTGTGGGTGGCTAGTCCTATTTATAGGCGGAGGCCCTGGGCCTCTTCCCAAATAATGAGCGGGAAGGGCGCCAACAATTGGCCATTTTGAAGGGGAACATCTGGTACACTTATCCTGACTAAAGTTGGTCTTCGGCTGCCAAAGGCTCTGGCGGTGACGCCGCCCTGGGCTCCACGATGACCTCCATCCTGCCGTTCTGCTGGTCTTGGTCTTGTTGCACCAAAACGGTAACCTTTGCCTAATGCCTTGGCCTGTGCTTGCCCCCTTTGCACCGAAAGGGAAACAAGGACACTGCTTAGGCCGGCGCCCGCCTGGCGCCCGCCTGGTCCTCGATCATCATGGCTTGCATCACGGGCCCCTCGGGAGGTGCCCTGCCTTGATCTCTCCGCCTCCTCGCGAGCCTGCCTGAGGAGGCTGCTCCTGAGGAATCTCCCTGTCGTCCGCCCAGCGAGGCTTGGCCCCTCACGAGGGTCTTGAGCTTGAGTTGATGAAGCTGGGCTGCATTGGGCGCCCACTTGAGCCACGCCGCAGGCCGCAGGCAGGCAAGTCTGGGGACCCCCGTTCCCAGAACACCGACAGTAGCCCTCGGGCCCAAGGCACGCCCAGACTTGGCTTAGCAGAGAAGTGAAGGGGCAAGTGCGAAGCTCCACGAGCCCCAATAGCCTGCGGCCTTGGGCGCCGTGTGGTGGTTGATTGGACGTGGGCGTCTCCGCTTCCCCATGATGTCTCGGCAACCACACGACTTGACAAGTCCCTGCATGCAAAAACGGGTCATGATTACCTGCGATCATGGAGGCCGACGGTTGGCCTCCTCCGGCTATAAGTACGGAACGACGCGAGCCATTCCAGTTCATCTTCCTCTGGTACTCCTCCTCCTCTTCATCTTCGCCATTGCTCCGTCTCACGCTGATGGCACCCATCCTCCGGTTCTCTGCAGAAGAGAAAGGAAACGCCCCCCCCCCCCGAGAGGGTCCTGACCCGCTTTCGCCGAAGAAGCGGTTAGTCCTCTGCCGCCGAGATGAGGGTGCACGGCAGGAGATATCGAGGCCCTAGTACGAGCGGCCACCGCCGGGGTTCTCGCTGCCCTTGTATGCTCGGATCGAGGGCCCTGGAGAAGAAGGCGTCGAGCAACACCGGCGAGGCCGCCGTCGATGCCGGTGGGTCACTGCGGTGCGCGTCGTTCCTCCTGGAGTCCATGCTGAGGGCTCCTCCCGTGATCTTGTGCTCCACACCGCCATGCCTCCTCGATCTTGGATTCTCCTTCCTCCCTCCTTCGCCTTCGGGATCCCGCCGAGGGGGCCTATCGAGCTCTGGCTGCAGCACGCTGACTGCAGCACCCCTGCGACCGGAGCGGAGGTCGAGGTCGTCGCTTCGAGCAAGGTCTACATGACCCATGGCTGGGGCGAGATCGCCCGGGTCTACAGGCCGGGTGGCGCCCTCATAATCCACCTTGAGTACGCTGGCGCCTCCTTGATGTTCTTCAAGGTCTTCGACGCGGAAGGATGCCGACTGGAATGCTGCCCTGAGAAAGGCGGCCGGGGCCCTGCCGTGGCGAGGACGAGGCTCGCCCATCGCTTCCCCAGCAGCTCCTCTGGTGGCAGCGGAGGTGTCGGAGGGTCCAGCAACTCTGCGGAGCTCCTCGCGACTCCGGAGACGAGCGATGACAGCTACGAGCCCCCAAGCTCGTGTCGCGCTCGGAGCAGGGCGGGCTCGCCAGGCCGCCATCGCCACTGATCTGCATGGGGTTGGCGCCGGTGCCTGACGGCCCATTGTTGATGATGGTGTCTCTTGCGGAAGCGCGTGTCGTTAGCGCTCTTTAGGATTAGCTCCTTTTGTTCGTTGTGAGGAATCGAAGTACCACCCCGCGGGGGTATGTAAGGCACGGACCATATCTTTTGTAAATATTATATCCCTAGTATGAATCGATGCGAGGTGCTTGTCCTATCCAGGCTCGGCTCCCCCTTTCTTTCCTCACGAGGGCTTGGTGCTCTACGCTGAGAGGTCCCGGTCCCCAGGTAGGCTTCAGCCGTCGCTGGTATGCCAGGTCGCGATCCGTGGTCACACTACAGGAATCAGCTACTTTGCCATCAGCCACGGCGGATGACAAAGGCATGGATGGCGGACGGCAAAGACCTTTGCCGTCTGCCGCGGATGGCAAAAGGGGACGGAAAAGTAGGGGACGGCTAAGAGCTACGTTGCCGTCTGCTTCAGGCAGCTGACGGCAAAAGGGCCTTTGCCATCAGCAGCGGACGGCAAAGAAGGCAGACGGCAATAAATGCGTTGTTACTCCATTAGGTGGTTGACGGCGGGCCTTTGCCGTCCGCTACGGATGGCAAAGCCTTTGCCGTCAGCCACTGTAGGCAAACTGACCAAATTGGTCAGCCTCCCAGGAAGCACAGTTGCCTGCCACATGGCCTCTTTGCCGTCCGCTGCTGATGGCAAAGATCCCTTTGCCGTCGGTGGCAGACGACAAAGAGCCTGCATATTGTCTCTTTTTTCTGTTTTTTTAATCCAACAATTTTCACAGCAAATATATATGACATATATAGATATATTTCCATATCACATATCCAGCACATAAGTTTCATATCACATATCACATCAGTTTCATCCATACACATTGTTCATACATAAGCAAGTTCCATCCATACACATTGTTCCATCCATATACATATTACAATGCAAAGTTTCATCAAGATAGCAAGTTCCATCATAGCAAGCTAGATACAATGCAAAGTTTCATCAAAGGAAAAGCAAGCACTCCATCATAGCAAGCTAGGTTCCATGAAGTCAATGAAATCTGCAAAATGGTAAATAAGAAAGTTAGAAATAGGTGACTAGAACAAGAAGAAGAGTAGAACAAGAAGTATATGTCATTTATGAGCTAGCTTAGGTGAAATGGATCATATATGAGCTAACTAAGTTGAAATGGGTTGTTTATGAGCTAACTTAGTTGAAATGGATCATTTATGAGCTAACTTAGTTGAAATGGGTCGTTTATGAGCTAACTAAGGTGAAATGCCACGTTTTTGAGCTAACTAAGGTGAAATGGATCTTTTTTGAGCTAACTTAGGTGAAATGGATCATTTATGAGCTTTTATGAGCTAACTTAGTTGAAATGGGTCGTTTATGACCTAACTAAGGTGAAATGCCACGTTTTTAAGCTAACTTAGGTGAAATGGATCGTTTTTGAGCTAACTTAGGTGAAATGGATCATTTAAGAGCTAATTTAGGTGAAATGTAACGGTTAGGAGCAAATATAGGTGAAATGGGTAATTTTGGAGCTAACCTAGGTGAAATGGGTCATTTTGGAGCTAACCTAGGTGAAATGGGTCATTTTAAAGCTAACGTAGGTAAAATGGATCATTTAGGAGCTAATCTACGTAAAATGGGTCATTTTAGAGCTAACTTGGATAAACTGGATCACTTGTAAGCTAAATAAGGTAAAATGAGTCATTTTAGAGCTAACTTAGGTAAAATGGATCGTTTATGAGCTAACTAAGCTAATTATGCAATTTTTTACATAAGTAACCTAAGTACATATCGTTTTAGAGCTAACTTAGGTAGAATGGATGGTTTATGAGGTCAGTAAGCATATTAAGTCATTTTGGAGGAAAATAAGCTAACTCTAGGTCATTATGGTAAGCATATTGGAGGAAATAAAGCTAAGTCTAGGTCTTTATGCATTTGTTAAGCAAAACACTAGAGAAACTTACCATGATCAGGGAGGTGTACGAGCGGGCTGGCTCGCGCCGGTAGCTAGAGAAGGATTGTGCGATGTGTTTCTGGAGTTAAGCTGCACCAAAGATCATTTCCAATGTCTCATTAGCATTATGACACTCAAATGTTAAGACTAGCAAGTAATGTCCATTCTAATTAAACTCACCATGCTCCTAGGAGCAATCACTGGCATCGGTAGAGCGGTCTGACCGGACTTCTCGCACACAGACTGCACATTTGGTTTTCACAACAGAGTCATACTAGTTAGTAATGAGACTGAAATGTTAAGACTAGCAAGTAATCTGCAGAAGAAACTTACCACAAGGAGCTCGTACATGGCCCTTGCCTGCATGTCATTCCGTGCCCTCTCCTCCTCCAACATCTTTGTTGTCCTCTCCTCCAACTCCCGCTGCCTCTCCGCCGCCTCCGCGAGAAGTTTCTCCGTTCTATCTCTCTCACTCTGTATAGCAGCCTGCAACACCACTCACATGACCATTTGTAATCATTGATGGAAGCACACACAATGTAATGGAGAAAGATAGCTAAGTACTTATAACTAACCTTGAAGGCGAGTTGGACTGGCCGTTCACGAGGCCTTATCTCAGGAGCGGAGCTCGACTGGCACGCCTTGATCTCCGGGAGAGTGCTATGACAACGGATAAGTCCATCTCCCATGGCTATGGAGCCATGGGACCTCCCGCCACCAGATATCATCAGCAGCTCTGTATCAATAGGACCCTGGCTCGGGTTAAAGTCCTCCCCTTTCCTCGCCTTCCCCTGATCTCTATATTGCACGAGCTTGTCATGGGCGGAGATGTTGGTGAAGTTCTTTGGATCATCGAGGTCAGACGCAGAGAATGCCTTGACTTTCTTGTAAGAGCCAGTGTGGGCCATGGTATACAGGTCGTACACCCCTGGCACCTTATCTGCCTTATTGTAGCGTGCCTGAAAGAGAGAAACAAAGTAAATTAGTAATTAAAGGGCTAAAGCTATCATGATGAATGAATTGCATGAATCATGAAGCAAACCACATACCCAGTTCCGCCCGTACTGAAATAAGTTCGAGCTGCCTTGGTGGTGTGGCACACCTTCCATTTGGGCACGTTTGTCCTTGGCCTCGTTGTGGGTGGTCCGCCATTGTTTTGAGCACCACACATTGACCAACACCTCCCAACAATCCATCTGATCCGCACACCATCTCGGAGGGGCCTAAGTTAGCAAATAGAAACTTGAGCGCTATGGCTATGAATTACTAAATGAAGGAAGTAAGTACAAGGCCTTAAGAATTACCTTCATGTACTGCTCCTTACTCAAGAACTTATTGCGAGACTCCTGCTTGGGCTTCTTGATACCACGCCCGACGTAGTAGTCTCGAACAGCCTGCACCCGAACCTCATGCCGTAAGTTCTGAAGTAGGCGCTTGCACTCCTTGTCGATAACATCTGCCGCCTCCTCCTCGTATCCCTCCTCACACATGTAGAATGTCTGCAATCAAATGAGACAATATTGATTAGTACAATTAATAACTGCTAGTTCAAGATTTTTAATTGTGTAAAGGAGAAATTACCCAGAACTTTCTGATCACCACGTCTGCCCTCGTCTTGCACAAGACACTGTCGAGAATCTCACCCAGCGGGGCCGGGGCAGCCAAGTAGTGCTCCCAACTCAATCCAACCTCTGGAAGCCGACCCTCACCAGGCAACGTGACAAACCCCGGGAAGTTTTGCCGAATCAGAACTCCAAGGACGGAGTTGGGCCTGCAGACACTTTCATGGTGGTCCCAACCCCTGCAGCATGACAAGGCCAACACATTAGTCATTTGAAGAAACGTGAATGTAGAAGGTACAAAAAGATTAGATGCACTTACCTCTCCCCATCAGGGAAAATCAACCACCTCTGCTCGCGGGTCGCCGGCACGGACGGGAGCCGTGTAGCACCATGCTGGTAGACGTTGCCCCCCTCCTCCTCAATATCAGTCGGCTCCCCGTCATCATCAGCATGGCCACTCGGCTCCCCGCCATCATTAGCATGGCCACTCGGCTCCTCAGGCTGACCCGACCAGGTACCCATCCAGACGTGTGCTCCTCCGGGGTCTCGTGGGCCGAAGGCCCGTCGACCGGAGGCTCGTGGGCCGAAGGCCCGTCGACCCGAGGCTCGTGGGCCAAAGACCCGTGGAACGGATTCCGTGTAGCCTCCTCCTCGGACGAGTCCACCCTAGCAGTCACGTGATCGGCTGAAACAGCTGGGGGTGGCGGCGAGGAAGGCACCGTAAGAGTCACCCTACCTCCTCTCCCGCGACCACGTGCTCCACCTCCTCTCTTCTTCTTACCTCGTCCCCTGCTGGGCACCGCAGTCGACAAAGAAGGGCCCAGTGGTGTTGACATACTGTCCAGCAACGCTCGGTGGAGAGGTGCGTGTGCAATGGAAGACCTCGCAACACGCGCCAACAAAGAAGGGGCCTCGGCGCGCTCCCGACCAGCGCCCACCATCTTTCAACACCTGCCATGACAAAGAATAAACAAAATTAGTACACCATAAAAAAGTACCGACATGAATAATAATATGTATATCACTTAAGTGTATCATCATCAAGTACAACATAAAAAAATGAATACCTGACACTACTAATAATCTCGATCAGTATCATCAATAAATGCATAATCATCATCATCACTATAATCAATGATGGGCTCACTATAATCATCATCATCACTATCATCACTATAATCATCATCATCATCACTGGACACACAACAATTATATATATAATTCACCATGTATATATTCATCAGTTGATCTGCTTTGTCAATTTTATTACGTCCATGCAACCTACACTCTAATAGGTAATGATAGGTCCTAATCCCACCCGAGTATGTGTAGATTGGATTCATTTTCCCATGCTATGCTCCGGATCTGACGCAAAATTTCGACAGCACCACCCGCTGTTCTCCTGATACACGTCTCTGCAATAAACAGAGAGGATGTGTAACCGGAGAACAACAGGGGAGGCACTGACGAAATTTATGCGTCGGATCCGGAGCAAAGCATATGCGTCGGATCGGGTGCTGTTTCGGTGTCGGGGGTTCGGGGTGTCGTGTCGGTGTCGGGTTGCCGTGTCGGGGTCGGGGTGCTGTTTCGGGGTCGG